>NC_092826.1:41627480-41927480 GCF_039878825.1 Excalfactoria chinensis
GGAAAGAATGCTGTCCTTTGCTCTGAAGGTGGAAAAACCCTTCCTTGTTCAACATTCACAGCATGTCATCTTATTGTCAAGGGAGCTGAAGACTATTTGATAACAACAGTTACCTTGGGGGTTACACCTCTCACTTGATCCTCCAGTGACAGGAATGACAAAAGCACTGAGTTCTACCTCTACTGACAAACCTCAGAAATTATATATGAATTTACATTCCTGTGTGTTTTTACATTGATTTACAAACATTCCAAATGTAAGCATGTGTCAGCAGTGTTAAACATAAGTCAGCAAGGTGATGAAGGAGCATTTCTCCTATGAGGATAGGCTGGGAGAACTGGGTCTTCTCAGCCTATGAAATAGGAGGTTCAGGGGGAAGTCATCAAAGTCTAATAAATACCTGAGGGGAAGAAGAAAAGTCAATGGAGCAATGCAGTTTTCAGTGGTACAGGGTGCCAGGGAAAGAGACAGTAAGCACAGACTGAAACAAAGGAGTTTCTGTTAAAGTATAAGGAAAATCTTTACTGTGCAGGTAATGAAACACTGGCACAGGTTGACCAGAACTTGTGGAGTATCCTTCTTAGAGATGGTCAAAAGCCCCCTAGGCACCCAGGTCTTCATTTTCCTTGCTTGAGCAAGTCCCTTTCAACCTTAACTATTTGATAATCTTTAATTTTTAATTGAACTGAAGAAAATGTCTTCAAAATCACAAATATTGTTCAAACAAAACAAAAATTCTCCGCTAATATAATATGTTATATCATACAATAAAAAAAGGGTTGAGCCAGACTTTCTGAAAAACTCACATATTCTGTAAAAATCATCCTTTTCTTTTTGTACTTACATACTTCCTTTACTTAATTACAGTATGGAGATGACAAACACACACTTGAATTTTTCTGAACATTTCCATAGAATTAATTTATCTTTTTTTTTTTTTTTTTTTTTTTTTTTTTTTTTTTTTTGGGTTATTGCTAATTGAAACATCAACATATATAAAAGAAGTCTTAATTGGTGCTCCCATCAAGAGCTCTACAGCTGTGGACTTACAGAGTGCTGTTTTACATTGAAATACAAAAACAAAAACAAAAAACAAACAAACAAAAAACTGAAGAAGTAATTCCGAAAGAACTTCCTAGAAATTGCTGTTTATAGAGGGGAAAGGAGATATGAATTTGGTTTCTGGTTTTATATGGAATCTGTATTGTTTTCCTTGGATGCACAAGAAGACAATATAAAAACAGTCAGAGGTGACAATATACTCTAAAGCAGCAGCATCCAAATCCAGGGATGTCCTTAAACAGAGCCTTTATAAAATTTAAAACTTGTAATTTGATGCTTCCTGTGTTTTTATAAAAGATGTAGAACATTTGACTTAATCAGATCTATTTATGTAAAAATATGTACAGTGCTCTAAGTACAGTGCAAAGAACAGACAGGATAAAGATGTAGCAATACCAAACAAGGATATAAAGGGATGATAGGAAGGATGAAGTTGGATTTAATTTATGACAGAAGAATGAAACATGAAGACTATTACTGAATGTAACTCCTTCTTCATTAATCACCTGCAGTCTTTACTAATAGATATGTTCTTATTCACAATTCCTGATACGTACCAGATAAATTGACTAATAAATTTGGAACTGGGAAGAAATGTTGTTTCACACAACACTGGCAGAAAGAAATTTAAGGAATTTGGTCAAGCAGAGGAAGGCTTGAATCATACTACCTTTTATTTATTTTATTTTTTTTAATGATAGGCATATTTTGTGGGTTTTTTTGTTTGTTTGTTTGATTGATTGATTGTTTGTTTTTAAATGAGAAAGAGAGAAGCCTTTTTTGTCAATAGAAGATATCTACATTGGAGACCCTGCCCTTCTTTTGCAGCTTCACTTGCTAAAGATGGTATCTACTTTGGAGCAAGTCAACTCAAGAGTCTTATTTTCTAGGCTTTATTGAGAAATTTAATTATCTTATTTCAGTTCTCTCCTCCTAGGACACTTTGCATCTCTGCTCTCTCATTTGCATGTTACTTAAAATGCAGTGCCAGTACTGCTGGCTGCTTTAATGTATAAACAACTTCTCATTCTGTGCCTCCTGTGCATTCTTCATGTTCTCTTCCCTGGCTATGTAGAGGAAGATTGGTTTTCAATTCTTGGTCCCAATTTTTCAGATCATCTAACTTAATAGTGTTGGTCTCACTTGCATTTAAGACATTTTTCAATCTTAAGCTGAATGACATACATTACATTCATTTTAAGTGTCCCACTGTTGTGTTTCATCTCAAATAAACTCCTACAGGGAGTAGGAGTTGCTGAGATCCATTACATTTTGTATTTCCTCATTTCAAAAAAGTACTTTACTGTTTCCTTCCAGTAATAAGTTTTCTGAAAAACAAACAAACAAACAAACCAAACCAAACCAAAACAAGCATTTTCAGAATGACTGTTGATAGCCTTTGTATTCGTCATTTACTTCCTGAAAATCTTCCTACCTTTGTCTTTACGTATCTGTATTATTTTGATCTGTGTCTTTTTCACTTTCCATTGAATTTCTTCTATGACTACCTGAACTTTAAAATCTTAGCCAACATAATTTTGAGAAAATAAGATTTGCTTTTGAGAAGAATTGTTACATTTTATGTATTCATTTGAAAATAAATTTTGAACTTCAGATTGTCTGTCAGATATTATCCCACTGAAATGCATGGTGATAAAACGAAGGACAAGGATGAAGAAGGAAGATACAGAAGCAAAGTGAAGGTGCTGCCATACAGGATAGGACACTCTTTTATAGAGCAAATTATTGATTGCCTGTCAGTGTGAAAACTAATTTCACAACCCCCATTTAGACTCAAAGAGTGCCTCTCCTTTAAGGATGCTGGGTTGAGGGGGTGAGATATAGATGGAAGCAGGAAATACTAACATGGGATGAGGATACCTGCCAGCTGGTTTAGAAATGAGTGGTCAGTTTTCCTCAGCAATATCTGAAAAGTTATGTCTTGAAAGATGATGGAGCTGTTGAGAAGAGAAATACATAAGGAATTTTATTGTTTTTATTCATTTCTCTGCATACTACTTACTTTGGATGAATAAATAATGTCCCATTTTGACAAAGACATTTTTAATTCACTTTAATCTCTTTCCGTCATGTGCTTTTGTAGTCATGAATGAAATATATATGTAGCTTACAAAGTATACAGTTATACAGGTACCAAATTAGCTTAATGAGGAATGATCCCTATAGACTCCATAATCTGGAATATGAATCCAAAAACTTTTTTAAACTAAACAGCTACTTAAATCATCACTGAAAATAATTCAGTTAGCCAGTTATCTTAGTGGGCCATATGAAAGTTAAGACTGAAATGGCTGAAAGATCTGGGGCTGTTCAGCCTGGAGAAGGCAGTAATGTGACCTGGTATAGAGTTTTCAGTATCTAAAGGGCTACAGGAAAGAAGGGGACAGGCTCATTAGCATGGTCTGTTGTGATAGAACAAGGGGAAATGGAAGCTTGAAGAGGGGAGATTAAAGACATAAAGAAAAAGTATTTTTCACTGAGGATGGCAAGGCACTGGAAGAGGTTGCCTAGATATGTGGATGATGCCCTGTTACTGGAGACTTTCAAGTTGATGCTGGATCAGGCCCTGAGCAACCTGATTTGGCTGTGTATGTCCCTGCTGGGGAGTTGGACTAGATGACCTCTGAAGGTCCCTTCCAACTTTAATGATTCTATGATTCTATAAAAGCTTTTGCCATGGGTAACATTTTAATACAGTGGAGTCGAATATCTAGAAACATGAGATGTGTATAAATATACACATTGCATAATTTCTGTGCAATTGTTCTTGTTTCCCACCAAATCTTTGTAGATAACTGGTACAAAATAATGAACTACATTTAATTAACTAATATCTCAGTATTTGGCAAAAGATCTATGCAATGATTTTTTTATTATTATATTTTTTCCCCTGATGAATGTGCAAATCAGTATTTTATAAATGAGACTTAGCTAGAAGTGAGCTAACGTGAGTGGTAATTTAAATTAATTAACAGATGTTTTTTCCAATAATTTTCATTGAGATAAAATTCCATATCATTCTTTATTTTAAAAATATACTCATATATTTGTCCTTCTCTAGGCTTTCTCTTATGAAAAGAGTATTTATTTATACTCTAATATCATGACCCCTCCCCCCCCCCCCCCCCCCCCCCAGTGTAGTAATAAGAATAATAATATTAAAGGAACTGATGACCATTTCCCCCTCTGCAGTATCTTAACATTATGCAGTGAAATAAAAATACTCCAATCACAACCAAACCTCTTATCTCATAAACAGAATGCAACCTAAACAGGATATTGAATATTGCTGCAATGCAGAACCACTTATTTAGATTCTATGCAGGAAAAATATTGTGTTGCTGCAAAACAATGTGATGCCTTTCCTGTAGCCTACAAAATGAATAAAATCCCAGAGTTTGCAGTTTACTTAGTGTATTAACCTATGGACCTCAATATTGTAAAGTGAAAACATGGATCAACTCCGACACATGATTTTCATAGGACAAATAGTGTTTGGATTAAATATTTCTCAAGAATCAGGAGGAAATCAATAGCATTTACAGGGCTAGTAAAGCTTAGTTTAGCTAGTAAATCTTAAACCTTTTGTTTATAAGTTCTTACCTCTAAAGCCTTTAAGGTAAGCTTTGTTCCTAGAGTTTTGTTGTCTTGGTGACTCCAACTGTGAATGTAACAAGACTTTAAAAAAAGAGAGGAACCAAAACAGACTTAATGTTTTTTATAGATTTTCTGTCACCAAATTATTATTACTGGTCCCCTGTTGGCAGTATTGCACAAAGATGCCTTAAATGCTACTTCGAACCATTTGATTGAGATTTTTCTATAACGGAGTTAAACCCCCAGGTAATTGTCAGAAACTTCCCCAGAATACTGAGAGACTCTAAAAGTCAAGAAAACACAAACATCCAGTGATCTGAACAGAAAATAGATCTCTACACTGAGAAAATCAAATGCAACCCTGCAAAAACTTGCATGCATAGACTATAGTTTTCACATGAAATAATTATTTAACATTAAAGATAGATAGGTAATATATAAAGATAATGAACACTATTAAAATTGAATTTTAAAGTGGAATCAGTGACTGATACCATGGAGTCTATAACAGAATTAGGCACATGTCTACTTTTCTTAGTACTAGGTGACGATTGTTTTCTTTTTACAGTTTTTCATCTGAACAACTCGCTTGGAAGGAAAGGAGCAGTGAAGTGAGAAATTACTTAATCTACCTACTTGCAGAGCTTCTTCTTTGTATGGTGATAGTGCTATACACTGTAATTAACATTGAGAACATCATAGATTTAAAGATGATCCTATAGGTTATGCACATCTGGAAAAAAATTGTCTCTGTATGAAAGTAATTCACTTGCACTATGCAGTGAGCCAGACCAACAGTAGGGGCTTGTTAAAATGAATAAAAGCATTATAAGTTAATGGATACATGTCCTTAAAATATTTAAGAGACTGTTAATTCTAGTCAGCTAAACACATCTATGTTCAACTTAGTCACCCTGGACTTTCTGTATAGTTACAGGAGAAAAACAAAAAAAACAAAACAACAAAACAACAACAACAACAACAAAAAAAACCCATTTACATTGGGACTGTTCTGGCTTACTTAGAATGAATTACTCACTAGAAGTACAAGTCTCTCTGCAATGTGAAGAGTTCATGACATCCAGATATGCCACATTTGGAGATCTACAGCTGGCCAAGTCCATTATGTCCATTGAAGTAACAGTTGTGGAAGGAAAGTACCAATATGTTGTCCCTTAATTCTCAGATTTTCTCATAAAATATTCCCTTTTATGAAGACTTTATCTGAATACACTTTCCAGTGTGCATTTTAAGAAAATAATGAGTCTATGAGAAAATACTAATTCATTGATCTGCTAGTTCAGCTAATGTAGTTTTTCAGTTTACTACAGTAAAAAAAAAGATTTCTGTCTATGAATTAATTTGAATTCTTAAACACCCATGTCCCAAAAAAGCCAAAATGAAGAGTTGAATATTTTTTTTAATCACAGTTCCAATCTGATCTATTCCCTACAACTCTGTGAGCTCAGTCTTTTGTGCTGGCTCTGCTCCAAAGACTAAGGCTGAGTCAAGGACTCCAATGAGTGGCAGAAATGAAATTTATAGCTGTTTATAACTCTTACCCATGGGGTGTGTATCACAGACTAAAATGGGATGTGGCTCAAGTGCAATCTTTACTGATTTAGGATTTTCTCAGAGCAGGATTTACCAATCAATTAAATCTAACTGCTTATCTACAGAGAAAACTTAAAGGAGCCAAGTATCACTTCTGGGGACTTTTTTCCCCACTGCTACTAAAAATCAAAGAAATCATCTGAGGCACAGTCATATAAGTGCACCAACTTATAACACTTCCTTCTGTTAAACAATTAAAATGGACTTTAAAAAGAGTAAGGGATTAATAGTTACTTAGTAAGAAAAATATATCTAGTTTATTA
Source organism: Excalfactoria chinensis (assembly GCF_039878825.1). NCBI lineage: Eukaryota > Metazoa > Chordata > Aves > Galliformes > Phasianidae > Excalfactoria > Excalfactoria chinensis. Next base: position 41,634,038 of record NC_092826.1, read on the forward strand.
AGAGCTTTTGTGTAATTAATTAATGCTTTGGTTTGAAAGAGACGGTAACCTTTTAGGCAGTGGATTCAGTGAAATGAAGACAGGACTGGGAAACAGTGAAATAATAATAGTTTCCTGGAGAGGGATAGACTGTGGATACTATAGAGACTATAAAATATGATTGTGCATATACAGTGTGATATCTCAGTAGTTGTTCACAGGATTTCAGTAAAGACAAATTGTTCACATGAAAGACAAATACTTAGAGATGTCATCTGGAAGCACATCAGATGGTATAAAACTTTCAGAGGGGTTCCTTTCAACAACAGTCTCCTTGAAGCAGGTATGAAAAAAATGGGTCTTAGAGTGGCAGTATTCACCTGGTCAGAGAAATTCTTTCTTATTTCCATTCAATATTTTGAATTAATTTTAAAAATTGTTTTTCCTACTTATAAGAACCTTAAAAAAACCTCAAATGGCATTTGTTTTTGCTTGAATTTATTTACCAGGCTATTTCCCTAAAAGACCTGTTTATGATCAGGAAAGACATTACTTAGTGAGCAAACTGTGTCAATGGGAAAGAACTATAATAATTTAAGTGCTTTTCTGGATACCAGCATTTAGCCACATCAATTTGCTTTATCTTGGCTGTCATTTCTTCCACACTGAGGCCAGCAGAACTATTTGAATCCAGGCTGAAAAGAGTACCAGGAATGAAAGTGCCAGCTACAAAGCAGCTGTGCCAAGAGAAGAGCAGTTGTGATGAAGAAATGTGGTGATGAACAGTTGAGATGGGAAAGTGTAGCAAATAAAACTACAGACAACTGGAGACAAAAAAAAGTCTGCAGTTCAAGGTAAATCATTTATATATTTGTATGTGGGTATACATATGTATTATATAGGTATGCGTCGAAATATTACACACAAACTAATATAGATATAATACATGCATATCATACAAATACATACAAATTCCTGTATTCACCCTGTACGTACATTCACATACAAAGAGTGAGGCAGAAAATAAGCCATAATATTAAGCTAATTCACAGAAGTTAACAGAATGCAGTTGAATAGAATCCACAAACTGGGGCATTCAGAAACTTTGGAAAGTTTGAAGCAGTAAAACTGAAGTCTAATTATCACTCCAGCCTTATATATGGTGACTACCATACATGTGCCTTCTCTGGTGGAAGGGACCCCATCCTTCAGATTAGTCATGTACTTCTTCTGTTCCTACAGAGGTCTTAATCCTAGTCAACAAGAATAGGAGCAGAAGAAATTGTACATGCATCAAAGGAAACAGGTTTCAGCATGTTCTACCCTCCTGCTGCACAGTCATGGTTTGGATTAGGAAATAATAGGCTATAGGCAGCCAGAAGTCAGAGCTGAGTACATTCATTAAATCTTTAAAGGCAGGCAGAAAGCTTAGAAGATGTGCATAATATATACCTGTCTATCATCTTCATTCTCTTGATAACCCAAAATGCAAACCGGGAACTAAAGTAACTACTTAAAAAAATCATTGCAGATCTATGTCTGCTACCTATTATTGATTTTAAACAAATTCAGGTTTTTTAGTTCTTAATTCTCATAAAGCAACAGCACTTGAAATTCTTTTGTATGGGATTGGCTTTATTCTTTGTGAAGTAACTAGTTTTTGCAATTTCTAAAAGTAATGTTAATCTTATTCCAGGATAATCTTAGGGCTGATGATTTTCCATTATTATGCTTATCACATGCCATACAGCAAACTAAGCTTTAAGGTAACTACAGGAATGACTGAGTGACAAGTTAGTTTAAAATAAGAAATTTGCTACAGTTTGTTGCTGCCTGGATACAGGGGATTAATTCTTATTCTTTAGTGGGAAAAAAGAAAAAGAAATACTAGAAAACAACTCTCCATATCCTGAAGAAAAAATAAAAATTGCATTTTATTTGTTTCCAGTTCTTATCTGTTTAACGTTTGTGTTGTTTTTGACAGTAATTTTTTTCTATCTATAAAGATGATGTAAACTAAAAAGAAAAGATCTTGTCCTTTTTTAAAGTTTATTTTATTACATTACACTTTATTCATAAAGGTCAGTGATTTAAATGTCCAAGCAAAATTTTAGGTATAGAGGAAAGTTAAATTGAATAATATAAAATAAAAAAATGGTTGAACACCCATAGAAATTGTAATTAGCAAGATCTGTCATGTGACAAAAATCAATTTTATTTACTTTCAAAGGAAGAATAATAAGACAAAAACCAACAGACTGCCATTTGAACCTGTTCTTTGAAAAAAGATTTTATTGCTACTGGTAAAATATTTTTTTTAAATTTCATAACTTTTACTATTGTCTTAGGCAAGGCCTATGATCAAAATTTATTTGGAGATTTCAGGACTGATAAAATTATATGATAAATCAGCAGCATTAAAATAAAGATTCTGCCTCCCAAAGAGTCTTTTGTAAAAATTGATATTTTTAATGTATAATTTCTAATAAACCCCGCATCAAAGCCTGTGCAGTGCATAGATGCACAGATACAGAATCTGGAGGGAAAGTCCTAATGCTCTGAGAAGAGTTTTGTGGCAGCAGGCATGGTATGGAGACTGAATATGGTTGTGACAACTTTCAACCTATTAAAACATTTACCACAGCATTTCTCTGTGTTTCTGTCTAGTGCATAGTGCTTGAAATACCTTTTCTTAAATTTCCATTAACAATTTAAAATACCCCTTTTCACTTAAGCTAATTAGTTACTTCATGACTCATAATTTCCACACATTCATCAGCAGTCTTTATTTTCAAGTTATTCTCAGAACTTGGGGAGAATAAAAATGAACATTCTAAAAAGGAATCTTGGTTTATCATTGCTATAGATCTGGGCACACTTACATATTTTCTTTGGTAAGTTCTACTCACATGGAAGTTCTGAACTTCCACTGAAGGACTGGATTCAAAATACACCATCCCAATTACACCATCACATCACTAATATCACAACTCAAAATTGCCTGTGAACAGGAAAGAATAGTTTGGACAGTAATTCCTATTGTGACAGACAATAATAATGCTTTTCTGGATCATGTGCAGTAGAGTTCACATGTTGAGATCTATGAACAGTTCAGCTAAACTCCATTTGGCAACAAAGCCTGCCAGAGGAGATATTTAAAAACAGTGAGTTGCCAAGTGGCAAAAAATAAAATAAAATAAAATAAAATAAAATAAAATAAAATAAAATAAAATAAAATAAAATAAAATAAAAATAAAATAAAAATCTAAAACAAAACAAAACAAAAATACAAGAGAATGTGATTTTGTTTGATAAATATCAGTTAAAAGGTAGATCCAATAATAACAGATGGTTTAGGTGATTGGACATCATTTGTTAAACAATCAAATATAATGTAGCCCATTTTAGGAAGTGTTAGTGACTGTGGCATCCACATGCTGATACATTGTAAAGAATCAGAGGTGTTATAACTGATTCGGCTCTCTCCCTGCTTTCCTCTAGATTTATAGCCAAGTTTTATTTTTTCTGACTGTATTTAGTCATTCTGACTAGACTTCAATGTAAAGTCTTTGTCATACCATACCGGTAACTTACATTGATACAATTTTGATTATTACAGTCACGGTGGAAAAATGCTTTGTTTCCAGCTACTATCCATGCCAGCACAGTTTCTATTGATGCCTATTGCATTTTAGGATGTAAATTTAATCCACAAACCATTTGCTGTATATGCAGAGAATGAAACTGTAAATAGGTTTTTGGTTGCATTCAGAGAATGCATGGGATTCTTTCTGTCAGGCCCTTTTCTTGTCTTCCAGCACAACATCAGTTCTGGTCCAAGGTCCTGAAGGTAGTGATAAGGGTAATGGCGTAGAGAGCAAAATGCAGAGATTGCTGATGACCACGATGAAATCTGGTCATTAAAAGGCTGGGTTTCTATCTAGGAAGTGGTGAACAGCTAAAGGGGTTGTTCCTTAGATTTTGTGATTGTGCATACAGAATCCTAAACTGAAACTAGAAACTGGTCTAGACTGGGACTAATCTAAAAGACAGACAAATCTAGAAGGTAAACTTGGTGTATTTTCACAGACAACTACATCAAAAGAGATTAACCTGCTAGAAAAACTACACTTTCCAGCATATCTTTACTAACAGCCTTGAAATGCACAAGTCAACTGCACTGCATAACACAAAAAATCATATTAATCTGGGCCTATGTGAAAAAAAGTGTAGTTTGTTTGTTTGTTTGTTTGTTTTTTGTTCTTTTTTTTTGGGGGGGGGGGGGGGGGGGGGGAGGGGGCAAATAAATATGAAAAAAAAAAAAATCCTGTTTAATAACATTAACTCTTTGAAGATGTTAGGGAGCAGCTGGAATGTACTTTAGAGTTCACATACATTTTGGTAACAACTTGGCTGGGACCTATAATGGACCATAAAGTTAACCTTGATAAAAATCTTACTTATATTCCCATTAGTACATTTATTAAGACTCAGCCATCTGTTTTGTACCCAAGGATGCTAATTGGACTTTGTGAAATACTTCATGTGATGATTATTAAAGAATAAATGCAGATCCCTTCTATTTGCCAAGGAGGAATTTTTGGAGTTTTGTTCTCTACCTTGTGCAACACAGGTAACATCCATGTCCAGAAAAAAATGAACAGAAAAATTAGTTTCATTGACTGCAATGAAAGGCTCATTCAGTATCAGAAGTATAGACCTAAGTTAGTAATTATATGAGCACTTTTGCTAAAAATCCAGGGCAAAGGTCAAACTAGCATTTTTACATTCTTAATTTTCAGGAGAAGAAAATGGAGATAGTGCTAATCTGAATAAATTACCTGGCAGGATAGTCACTTCAGTGGCTTGTTCCTTTATGATCACATATCCTTTTAAGTGATTGTCATCAGTCTAGCCATAGCCCTAACAGCTACTTGTTGGGTTCTGCTGGGATTGTTGAAGGACAAGCCATAGGGAAGCTTCATTTTCTGTTAGGTTTCAAGTATTTGGACATCATTTTGATTCTGGAAATGACAACAGAGTCGCCTCTTGGTCTCTGACTTCCACTCAAAAGCAGTTATTTCATGCAGCTTATTAAAACACATCTAAAATTAATGTTGGCGTCTCTGAAAAACAGGAGTGTATTTAGTAGTGAAAATATGCTTTAATTAGTAATGACAAATAAATTTGTGTCAGTTTGTGATTTCTTAATCTACAGAGACTGAAGTCCAAGGCACACACACACACACACAAACACATTGAAATATATAGAATTCCAAGTATTTTGTGACCATCAACATTTTACATGACAAAAATAATCCTATTAACAGAACTATTAACTACAATTTTAGCACAGCATGAGGAATTAATATCTTGTAGATATAGGGCCTCTACAAACAAGAGTAAAATTGTAATAGAGGTATGATTATGTTAGTATAAAAGGTGCTCAATGCACTAGTTTTATTTTCTGGGTATGGGTTATTTTTGGAAAAAGAGACAAATAGAGACTACTTATATAAAGTATCTATTTATTAATGTACATAAATAAAATGTATCTACATCAGAGAAATACTGTATTGAAAGTGTCATCTGTTAAGTAGAAAGGTTGAGAGCTGAAAAAAGCTAGCTGAAAAATCCTATCTGGAGAGCAGGAAAAAAACATCACCTGTATGCTTAGAAGAAGACTCATCTGTATTTTCCTACTTCTATGGGAATAAATTACATCTTTCCTTTTAAGCCATTGACTTGTAAAACAAAACAAATACTTAAAAATAAAAAAGAAAGAAAAAAAAGAGAAGACAATGGAAAAAAAAAAAAAAAAAGAGGATAAGCAAAATATCATCTACTGTAAGATAAATTATTCTTCACTATCAAGAATGCCTTGTTCCTTTAAAATGAATTTTTCCAGGGGTTGTTGTTTGGCATTTTCTATTCATGCCGTAAATGAAGTTATGGTAGGTTTTTTGTCTGTTTGTTTTGTTTTTGTTTTATCTTATTTCTTTTCCTGTAGAAATTATCAAGCATAAATTTATACATTAATATGCTGGGAGGAAAGCTGGCTCTTAGAATGTTATTTCCAAATCTATACAAGATAAGCAGTGCACCAAGTTTATATTTTTGGAAATACAATGCTGAATAGTGAACAGTTTATGAAATTCTGTTTAGGAATAAAGCCACGTGCATTTCAGATAAGTTGTGCTGCTTATAAACACACACCCACACATCCACAAGGAAATGCAAAGGTGACATTGCTTATTCTATGTCCATCTATCAGTAACAAAGAAGGGTCTTTCACATAAGCATACCTGCAATGGTGATGTAAAAATATTTTCTGATATTAGTATTTAAAACTCCTAATATTAGTACCAGTGTTTTTAAATCTCTTGAATACTTTTAGGACATGAATCGGAAACTGTGACTGTTAAGTGCCTTTCCTGCTGTTCTTGGTTCACTGTAGATGGACAAATTCCAGTGAGACAGTGATCTCTGCCTGGTTATCCAATTCTCAGACATCTGATATGTCTAATGTTGCTAACCATCTTCAGGACACAAAATATTTGTTCACAGAATTGCCTGTGCTAGGAATATAACTTTCAAGTATCACACTTTGAAAGTAAGAGTGTTGAGAAATCTTTCTAAATAACATAAATAGAGGTTTGGAAGTGAATATTATATACAGAATTGCTTCTGTTCACACCGCTTTGTGGTGGTGAACAGCTAGTAGAATCTGTTCTAAACTACAGAGCATTTCACAACAGAAGGCCTGAAACGATTCAGTTCTTCACCGGTGATTTTCCCACAGCTTTAGTTTTTTAAAACAGCCTTTTTTTGTGTCAGTACTTTTAGTAATAAATAGTGAGAGCGCTGGATTTATATGAACTGAGTGACATACCTTGTAATTGGATACAGTCAAGCATAGACCACAGAAAATCACATGTATCATACTGAATATTGAATAGCATACTGACAATTCTGTTATACAATGATGTGTACATCTGAATATTTCCAACTCTTTCAAAGTTCATTTTCTTTTGATATATATTCCTCCATTTGCTCAATGGGCTAGCACCTGTGAGTTGTCAGCAGGGCAGGAGCATAAGAACTCACCATAATTACTTGTTTCAATAGCTGTTCAATCCTGCTATCACTGGTTACAGATGTTTTGTAATGTCCCACACTGAGACGCATTTACCTAATTACAGTTTTTCTGACATTTTACTACCTTGTCGAATAATTTTTAACACTCTTGGGAATTCCCATAGGTGGGCAGAGAAGCAGTGGTATGCTATGAGGAATGAAGGAACATTTCAGATCTGTCAGAATCTTCAATTTATGGATTTTGGAAATGAATGAGCTGCAATTGAGAATAAAATTTCTGTGTTTGCTGACCTAAGCCTAAATCTGATTCTCTATCAACTGCAAAATCATTGCAGAAAAATATCATAAGGTAACCGTACAAACCTGTTTTATGAATAGGCATTTTTTGCAGCATTTTCACCAGAGCATGAAAATCATATTAAACTAAATTAATTTATTTCAGGCAAAGCCATTTTGCTTTTATGTCAGACTGGTAGCACAGATCTTAAGAAGAAAGAGTCCAAAATTCATTTCTGCATCCATGTTTCTGTATTAGATTACATATGTGCATGCATTGGGGATTTTCACTGCACATCCTTCTAGAATATTTCATCAGATCATTTCAAACTGACTGAAACTCAGATTTTAACTGTGAAAGCTGCAACTTGGTCTTCTGGGTGTGTCAGTACATCTGTATGACATCCTTAAAGGTTTTTCCTCCTGCAGATGTTCTTCATTAACTCTGGAAATGCACAGTAATTCTAGAAGCAATTAAAGCCTTTCACACATGAAAGATAAAATAAATAAATAAATAATTAAAAAAAAAAAAATCAGCACAGAATAAAAAGCCTATAGTTATAACTTTATTATATTACAATGAAATTTGAATCTGTAATCATGAGTACTGATGTGACTACTGTTAACATACCAAATCCAGAAACAGTGACATTGGAAATGCTGATGGAATAAGTTTCAAATTCATTCTTATAGCCGTGTATTGTAGGTAAAAACACAGGATTTTTCTCCTTTCTGAAACTCTAGGATTAACAAGTAGGGAAATTTAGGTAAATTCTACATTACCTACATTAAATTCATTACATCTTTCCAGTCTGTATGCTCATAACAGGTCTGCATGCACTGCCACTGTACTGTCAAAATCACAGCATCATGAATTCCCCTGTATAATACTAATTATCAATTTATGTAAACTAAACCAGAGATGAATGTTTTTTATTTAGTTTTCAAAAGCAATTGTGTCTTAAGTCTCTTAGGCATCTAAAAAAGACAGGTTTATGTACAACACTTCTGGGCTGACAGTGACTCATCTCAGTTCTTCCCAACACATAGAGAAATATGCAGAGAGATACAGGTCTCTGATTCATTTGCAATATGTGGATTGTCAGTTACATTCTTCAGCATCACTTATAAATCCAGCAAGGTGGTTTCATGAAGCATCACAGCAGAATACTTGTCTTTTCATAGATGTTTATGTGCATGTTCTCTGTGATGTCTCCACAAGACCTGATAAAGACTGTAATAATGGTATGCTGAGATGATAGTCAGTGAAGCCAAAGAATCTTAAGCCCTCTATGGTCGGTAATTCTACATCTCACACTTAATCCTAAACTAGAAATCTCATTGCTATTTTTTTCCTCTTTTTGTTTAGTCCTTGTTTTTCACCACAAAGTGAGTGCATAGAAACTATAAAGGATGACAATTTTATTAAAAAAACAACCAACTATGAAGTCATGGATTTTATGCATACTTTGTTCCAGATGATGTAGTTTGTAATAAGAAAGACTATTTCTGTAATAGAAACCATAATTAAGTGAAGCATACATGAAGCAGTGAAGTGGCAGATAAGAAAACAACTGGAGAAATTAATGGTTTTGATGCAGGCACTCCAACAATCATCTAATTTTATACTGCAAAACCAATATCCCTTTCTTCTTACATCATTAAAACCTTTTAAATAAATAAACCCCAAAAGCCAAAAAAAAAAAAAAAAAAAAAAAAAAAAAAAACAAAAAACAAAAAAACATGAAGGGAAGAATCTCAATTTTCATTAGAATTTTGTTCACCAATTTTCAGCCCTCAAGAAGAGGAAATATGCTGCATTCAAGTGAACAAAACACTAACTATTCATAAATATTTGCATATCTTGTCTTGCTTGGAAAGTGCCAACTTTACAGTTTGTTTTTCCAGTGGATTGTTATAAACAATACTGCAAAGCCATTTATAGTTCTCAACATAGCCTTTATTTTTGGTTCTGTAAAGAGAAAAGGATTTGATAACTTAGAATTACAAATTCATCAAAAGAACAGTGAAGCTCCTGATAGAGAAAAATATTTGTTGAATGAAATAGATCTACACAATGGATTTTTCTCATACTCTGACATATGTAGATGTCTGGACACAGAACTGGATGTAGCACCTTGGCAGTGATGAGTAAAGAGGATCACCTCCTTCAACCTGCTGTTGATTCAAAATGTGACCTAGAATAGTGGAAAGGGCACACTGCTGACTTATGTTTAACACTTAACATTTGTAATTGTATTGAAGAAGCTCTTTTCTTCTGCATATATCAAAACACAACCACAGCTTGTAAGGTCATTTTGTACTATTTATTAGTCTTTTACTATGTGACCACATTATTTTTCAGCCCATATTTCTATCTTGTGCAAGTGAGCCAACACGAATAATTTTCATTGCTGAATTGATGTTTAGTTAATATAGTTAGTAACTGTTTTATATCTGTTACATTAATTCAGAAAGTTTGATTACAGATTAGGTTCCACTTTTCCAGAGGGCAACAGATTTTAGAAAAACACATATTTTTAATGTTACAGTGGTGCCTAAAATCTATCAGTCATACTATATTATAAAATGTAACTAAGAACAAAACCATTCCAAGGAACACCTTCTTGATTTTGCTATAAGGACAACTACATTGCTGTACAGTTTGATTTCTTAATGCAGATACAGCTTAAACGTTCAGAATCACAGAATCACAGAATCACAGAATGACCCGGGTTGGGAGGGACCTCAAGGATCATGTAGTTCCAACCCCCCTGCCTAGCAGGGCCACCAAACATACGTCTTTACTAGATCAGGTTGCCCAGAGCCCCGTCCAACCTGGTCTTGAACACCTCCAAGGACGGGGCATCCACAACCTCCCTGGGCAGCCTGTTCCAGGACCTAACCACTCTCCTAGTAAAGAACTTCCCCCTAACATCCAACCTAAATCTTCCCTCTTTTAACTTAAAACCATTTCCCCTAGTCCTGCTATTATCAGCCCTTTCGAAGAGTTAAATAAAGAGTTCAGCTTTAAGACAACAGAGTTACCAACTGCCATTTCAGTTTTTACTACGTACATAAATCCCAGAGTTAAGTAACAGCAATTTACTTCATAAGGTAAAAGTTATTTTGAATGTTTGGCATAGTGGACTATGTTGTAATGATATCCTGAAGAACTCTATATAAGAGACCAAAATTTATATCAGCACTTCCCTCCAGAATATGTCAAATCAGTTTAAAATGAGGGATAAGTGATTTTTATTGTTGAAAACTATTTACATTTTAAAACATCTGGTAATTAATGAAGATATTGATTGTTTGGAAGTTAAGTGCTTTAACTTTGAGTCAAATAAAATGTGTAATATAATCAATGGAACTTGCAAGGAACAAAATAGAAACATTGCTACAATTTGTCCTCTACAGAATAGATTGTTTTTCTTACTCTTATAAGAGATAAGAGTCTGCTCGAGAGCATATTGATAATTCAATGAACAGATGGAAAGCACACGTTACTTCCTTCTAATTTTCTTACTTCAATGGCACTAACTCAGTGTTTATAAACTAGACCACACTGAGAGCCACAGTAAATTGTGTTGACCCGTATTTAAATAGAAGTATGGTCTTAAACTGGAAATGAATATCCAGTTTCAGCCTGCAATGTGTTTGAATGAGTAATGTCAAAAGGAACATTTGCATAATCTACAAATATTTTGTACTTTATGAAACATTACACTTGTAGCACCCATATCTGAAAAACAGAGATTCAGTTTGCAGTCTCCCCATCTCCCACAACCAAAAAGAAATCTCCAAAGCTAAAAGTATATATTAGTGTTTTCAAGTAATTTTGCTACAGCTACTGATTATACGCTCAATATACCTTGATAAAAATAAAATATTTCAGAAAGAGCTATAAGAACATTTACTGTGATTTAGCCTATTTTTATCCTGAAACATCCTGAAATATGTCCTAAATGTAAATAAGACAGCTGATGTTATAGGCATTAATGAGGATTCGGGTTGTGATGTGGCAGTGCCTCCCCTCTTCTGTCCCCTGCCCTGTGATTTCAAACATATTCTCAAGGGGGCGTAGACAAAGTGATTAAAGCATATAAGGTGCTAACTACCACCAATAAACGCCATTTTTGCCATCTATCACTCTGAGTTATAGTGGCTTTGGTCCTGGTGAGGAACAATGCTAGATTTCAGGGCAGGGGGGTGGTTGACCCATGGGAGCACACAGCAACAAGCTGATAATCCTGATTTTTTTTTTTTTTTTTAATTATTATTTATTTATTTATTTTATTTTTTAGGATTTCATAGGTTTCAAATTCAAAATAATAATCATGAATTTGGTTTCATCTTCTTTATTCTGAAGACTATGCAAAGAAACTAAAAATCATTAAATCATTTAAGGAATTTTGATCACAAAGGGTTTCATATTATATGAAACTTCAATACTAACTATAATCACATCCAAACTAACTCTCACTAATAATCTACCTGAAGAATTCATATTTTCTGAGTAACTTTTTTAAGTATCAAGCTTCATGAGGAGGATGAAGTGGTTACAGATCTTGGCATGTTCCTCGGCAGTAATTGGGCTCAAAGAACATATGCTGAGCTTGTCTGATTGTACAACAAATGAAAAAAAAATTGCTTGAAACAATGTGGAATCTCAAAAATATTTTAGGTGAATCACACACTTTTAATTCTAAGAGGACTACAGGCTTGCCAATGTGACTCCCATCTACAAGAAGGGTTGTAAGGAAGAACAGGGGAACCACAAGCCACAGCCTTACTTTGGTGCCAAGAAAGGTTATGGAGCAGAACATCTTGAGTGAAATCATATGACAAGTGTGGGACAACAAAGGGACCAGGTCCAGACAGCAGGGGTTCATGAAAGGTAGTTCCTGCTTGACCAACCTGATATCTTGTGATTGAGTTACCTGCCTGGTGGATGATGGAGAAACTTCTGCGGTAATTCACCTAGACTTCAGTGCCTTTGACACTGACTCTAACAGTACTCTCTGGGAGAAACAGGAAGCCTGTGGCATGGACAGCTACACTATGCTGGGTATGGAGTAGGCTGGAGGCTGAGGCCAGACAGTGGTGCTCCCCTGGGTTTGATATTGGAGCGTGTCCTGTTTTATATCTTTATTGATGACCTGAATGAAGGCATTGAGTGTGCTTTCAGTAAATTTGCAGATGACACCTAGTTGTGAGGGAGTGTTGATCCGCCTTTGGGTAGCAAGGCCCTACAGAGGGATCTGGACAGGCTGGATAGCTGGGCTGAGGCCAGTGGGATGAAGTTCAACAAGACTAACTGCTGCATCCAGCACTTTGGTCACAACAGCCCTACACAGCACTATAGGCTTGGGGCAGAAGGCTGGGCCTCATAGTACGAGAAAGACATTGAAGCCTTGGAGTGTGTGCAGAGGAGGGCAATGAGAAGATAGTCTGGAGAACAAGTAATATGAAGATTGGCTGTGGGAACTGGGATTGTTCAGTCTGGAGAAGAGGAGGCTCAAGGAAGACCATTTAGCTCCCTACAGATCCCTGAAAGGAGATTGTGATGAGGTGGGGATTGGCTTCTTCTCCCACTTAACTAGTAATAGAACAAAACAGGATGGACTTAAGTTGTGCCAGGGGAAGTTCAGGTTGAAAATCAGAAAAAACTTCATCTCTGAAAGAGTGATCAGGCACTGGACTGGGCTGTCCAGGGCAGTTGTTGAGTTGCTATTTCTGAAGATGTTCAAGACATATATAGATGTGGTAATAAGGAACGTGGTTTAGTGGGTAAATATTTATGGTAGGTGGATAGTCAAACTAGATAATTTTAGAGGTCTTTTCCAACCTTAATGGTTCTATGATTCTGTGATTATTTGAAGGCTCTAAATGTCCAGTGTTTTTTCTCTAGAATTTTGTAACACTTAGATACTTTATTTTGCAACACTTAGATACTTAGAATTTTGCAACAATTAGATACTTTAAATTATATTCAGTTATTCTTTCTAGAGATAAGAACACAAAATTCTTCCTATTCCCTGATCGTAACAAAAACTGATAAAATAACAATGATCATTTCTTACTTTTTCCTAGAGATGCTCTTATCTGGGCAAGGGAAAGGTGAACTGCTGAAGAATTTCATCCAAGTGGACCAGTAGGAACAATTTATTGTCTGATACTCTGGGTTAAACTCTGGGTTAAACTCTGGGTTAAACTGTTAAATTGTAGGTTTACACAGAAAATACTAAACAAACAGCATTAAGCTAAGTAATACTATGGTCATCTTCAAGTTTTTAGCTTTTTTAACAGCACAGCATAAATTGCATGATGGCCTTTTCTTAACTAATGTATAATGGATTCCTAGCTCTAGAACAGCAAGGAAATATGATGAATGCATGGTAAAAATGTTATTTAGAGCAATAAGCTGTACTCAAGTTGTTGAGTTCTATGTTTGAATCATATGACTATGTTCCCCCTCTTCTTGGAGGAGAATTCTGGTGATGATAATGTGAGTTCTTAGCATGTGAGTTAAAAAACTTCATATTTTTCATAGATAGCAGCCATTTGAACATACTACAATGAATTCAGGTTTACTTACAGAGGTATCTTTCATGGTAGACACACAAATACAATCAATATCCAGCAAGAAGCCTTCTGACTGAGAAGCCTTCCACCTGTTTACTGTTTCTACTATCGTCATTCAATTTAATCTTACAGTGCTCAAGTAGAATTCAATTTTAGCTATTAATCAAACAGCAAACACTAGAAAATTTGTTTGGTTGACTGCTAAATTTTCTGACCAAATTTTTGTCTATCATACTAAAACTGTTTTTCTGCATTTATTCGTGTACTAGAGAAAACACTCTGTACAAGTGCCTGTGAAAGACAGAAGTAAAAATACTAAAAGATCTTGAAACATTCTGGAATAATCATTGCCACTAGGTACTTACTTTATGCTACACACGTCTTTTATGATCACATAACTGTTATATATTATTTTGCAAATAAACCTCAGGCATATTTTGTACTCTGCACTGCAGAGTGCGCACTTCAAACACTGACATTCATTTGGCACATAATTTAGATATAGCCAACATGGCTGTGTTATCATAAACTATAAAATGTAGTCAGGAGGTTAAAATTTCTTAGGGGTAAATTCTTCAACTGAAGAAATATCTATGTGGATGTCTTGCTAGTTAAAAATGTGAGAGATTTTTGTGTATAGAGTCTGGGGTAACAGTGGGGAGAACTACTTTGGTAGTGTATGTCACCTGTTCTTATACTTGAAAGAGAATGCTTGACAAAACAAACAAACAAACAAAACAACAACAACAAAAAAGACCCATCACCACCAGCAAAAATAAACAAACAAACAAATAAATAAATAAATAAACAAACCAAATCAAACACAAGATTTATTTTGTGCTTAATCATAGAATCATAGGATCACAGGATCATGGGATCATAGAATGGATTGGCTTGTAAGGGACCTTAGAGGTCATCTAGTTCCAACTCCCCTGCCTTGGGCAAGGTTGTTATCTGCTAGGTCACTTAGATAAGAGTTATCACTTTGTTCCGCAGATGACTTATTTCTGTAAGATTTAAATTCATTTTAGATTTAGTTTTCTGATCATATGTTAAATTATTAACTTTCAAGTGCATATTTAACAACCAGTGGCTCTGAGATGACTTCCAATTGTTTGCGTCAAATTGACCTGGCTTGTAGTGGTCACTGAATCTATCACAGTGAAGTGAAACAGATGAGACTTTATTTCCATGAATACTCTGTATCTTCCATCATGTGTGTCTTTCAGATTTCTTTCTTTTTATTCATAAATTTCAATCTATGTAACCTGCTGGTTCATACAGTGCAATTACTCTCTTGATTATTTGCTCCAACCAGAACTGTAAGTTAATTGGTTAGAGAGACAATGTTGCCTTACATCTTGAAGATCATATATGTTTAATTTAATCAAATTGCTAGAAATATTATTCAATACATGTTCAAAAATTTTTTTAATTTTTTTTTATTTTTTTATTTTTTTTCACTATTCCAAGGTGACATGCCATAAGAAAAATAAATGCTTCAGAAAGATCTACTTGGAATATTTACATTCCTATTTTATATAAGTTGAAAATATGAAAGGATGATATAGTCTGAAACAAAGCAAAGCAAAACAAAACAAAACAACCAAGAACATTCTGTGTAGATGCAACTGTTTCCAGTTAAAGAAACATTAAGACTACATGTGAAAACTCCTTGCAAAATTATGAAGCCTTTTGAAATCTGTTACATAAACAGATAGCTAGTGTATCTTGACTAAAATCAAACACAACATTAAAATGGAAAGTTCATGTTTTTCTGCTTGAATATTTAATCACATAACACTATATTTGGATAGCAGAATATTTTTACATTTGATGATAACCCTGAATTCTCAGTTTGAATTTTGTTATACATAAAGGATTTTTTCATCTTTTGTTTCAACAAAAAAAAAATAAAAATCTCAGGATACATGACATTTAGTTAAATATAGATGCCAAAATTGGGATAAACTGATATAAAGTAGGTGTGGGATCTCTGTGGATTACTGAGGGAGCCTATGTAAGTATCTTGAGAGAGACAATGACACTAGCTAAGTCTAATCTAGCCTAACCAGTCTAGCCTAATGACTAGATCTGGATCTGAATCATTTGTTGAGTGATCTGAATTTGAACTCATGCTACAATCCTCCTGAATACAGAGGAGCGCTTTTTGTGTTACCTGAGATCACTCTGAAGTGACAGAGACAAAACAGATGAACTAATAAGACTCTCAGAAGTGTGTCATCTCCTTCACAGCATCTGGAACTTATTTTATGCATTGTGACCATCAGCTATGGTTATTGTCAGTCTCCTCCACTTGTGACCAACAGCTAATTCTTACCTGCCTATTATCTTTGAATGTGTCCCAGCTTGTGCCATGTTTCTAGTTTAAATCATTTTCAACACACTGTTTGTAAGTGTTAGGGAATCTTAAGTAGCCAGAGAAACAGAAAGAAAACTTATATAAAAACTTCACGAGACCTTAATCACGTGTTTAATTTTAATTTATTTATTTATTTTTAATATAAAGACAAGGCAAATGAAGTCTGTCTGTAGCAGGTAAGATATACATAGGTTATATCTCATGAGAAAACTAGCATGTTTTTATGGCATTAGCTGTGGTCCATTTGACCTCATACGTATTGGTTTCGCTATAGTGAGGAAAAAAATGATTTATTGCAGTAGTTATTTTCTACTGTTCACTGAGGAAGAGGGGAAAGAATTTGTCTTCTACCGACATGATGATATGATTATACTCTACTAATACTATATAAGATCAGTAACTGAAGCCATATTTATTCCATTAAATTCTCAGAGGATTTTACTTGACTGAAGAAACAATATCGTTTTATTCCAAAAAAATAAAATAGAAAAGAGTAAAACAGCAAAAAACCCCACAAGACAAATGGTTATGTATATAGAGATTTTATTACCTTTGTGATTATAGTATAGAAAGTTTCTTGCTGCCAAGTTCTCAAGTGTATTTGTTTTTCTACTATGAATATTTTACATATATTTTTTACTGATTACATTGATTTAGTCGTTAGTTTTTAGATTGAAGTAGTGAAATGTAAATGCTTTCTTCATGAGGAGATTCTGTGGCTCAATAATTTAATCTGAGCTAAGAAAATTTTCAAGGTCTTTGGCCTAAGCTTCATTGCTTCATCCCTTTCCTCTGTTACATAGGTTTGTACAATGTTTACTACCTCAGCCATCACACTGTTCTTTATTCCTGCCCAGAGAAACTACACAGGTAAAATTCTTATTGTTTCTTTAGATAGCTCCCTTTTTATTGCATTTAATAACAAAAACTGTCAGAGGTCTTCAAGTGGTGCTTAAGAGAAAACTAATTTAATCAATAAATCAAAATAAATATCATGGTACCAGTTTATTGTCCAGTTTCTCAAAGCTTCTGTTAGTTCTTCTGCTTTCTAATTGTCTTTGTCCTAGTTTCTGTGTATTTTTTCAGTTTATTTTTGCAGATGTTCTGTTATTATAATTAGTCTTCTTTCAACATCTTTTAGCTTGTTTACAAACCAGCTTAAACTGTTTTTTTAATGAAGTATTTGCATAATAGTATTAAATACATTATCAAACCCATTTCTAGAGTACTACAATTCCTTCTCTTATTTATATTCTTAAAATCTGAGTGCATTTTGTCTACTCTGATTACCAATTAACTTCATAATTTTATTAAACACAGAAAGCAATTTACAGAGCACTAAAAAAAAACAAATTTCATTAAAAGGAATAAAACTGCTGTGTCTAAATCACAAAATCACATCTGTAGGATTCTTATGAATTATCTTTTAAGCAAAACTATATAGTCAGGCCATGAAGAATTTTAATGCTAGAAAATTTCCTTAAGTTCTTTGATCTGTTTCTTGGGTTTCAAATCTAAAAAACATTTTTTTTTTTTTCTTCCATATACTGTCTTTACAAGTTATGAATGTTATCTTATTTACCTCTAAGACAGTTTTTCTGTGTCTGTCTGCCTATGTATTTTGTTGGTGGTGGATTAGAAGGAAGTGAAATAACAGTAGTTTTAAACTATTCTATAATTGGATATAATAATAATACAATTGGACAGTACTATGTAGATGCTCAGGTTGTAAGCAATGATTAAACTAATACAGCAACAGACAATTCTGATCATATTTACTCTTTACATCAACAACATACAGCAATAGCAAAAATATATTTCAATATTCATATCACACAGCATAACATTTTCAATAACTAAATGCAAAGGCGATTTCTAATTTTTTTTTATTTTTTTTTATTTTTTATTTTTTGTGTGTGTGTGTGTGTGTGTCTGTGAATTATTTAT
This sequence comes from Excalfactoria chinensis, assembly GCF_039878825.1. Lineage (NCBI taxonomy): Eukaryota > Metazoa > Chordata > Aves > Galliformes > Phasianidae > Excalfactoria > Excalfactoria chinensis. Next base: position 41,652,312 of record NC_092826.1, read on the forward strand.
GTTCCCTCTGTAGTTGGAGAGGTTTTAAAGAGCTTTCTGAGTTAGATGAGCTTTACAGGGAATAAACAATAAAATACTGTATTTGGTACAGAGAAAACATAGGTGAAGAGGTCAGACAGAAGATCTTTTAACAATTTGATTTAGAGAATATAAGTCTTACCTAGGCAATTACTTTCTTTTGCAATTAACATTTTGTGTTTACACAGATAACAGATTTTTTTCTTCATTTGTTTTTTGTGCTGTCTACATACTAATTTCATTATGTATGCCATTTTGTTAAATATAGGATTAAACATTACTTGAAGCTATAACCATCTGTTTTTATACATATACATCTACATTTTTGCATTTGTGAACAATTTCTACACTTTAAAGTTCTTTAAGGATTGATGTTGACCCTGTGCAGTTTTTCATAACTAAATTGAAAAGGATTTTAACTCAATATGATCAATAGTTATAGCCAAGAAAGACAAGAAATTGCAGGTGAACAAATGTAGAATACTATCCCACTTAATATCTGCAAGTGTAAACTACAACTCAAACATTAAAAATTTGTAAACACATATTTTAAAATATAATTAGCTGTAAATAAAGCACCATCTTGCATCATTTCCCTAATCATACACTAGTCAACAGTAAAGGTATGCTTTTTACAGGAACATGTAGAAGGGAAAAACAAAACAGAGAAGAAAGAAGAACTAAATTCTATTAAAGCCTGAATTAAAGGAGCATTTGATTCAAAGTGTATAATACTTTTGACCTTTGTATGATGGGTCATCAGTGACAGACACTATACTTAAAAATAAAATAAAATAAAAAAATTAAAAATGACAAGGCTTTGTTTGCCCTATTTAGTTTATGCACTCTTCACTTTCTAAATGAATGTTCATATACAAAAATGATTGCTGGAATGCATATTTTTAATAATAATCAAAAGCTTATAATTCAATTTCACATCTATTTTACAAGTTTAAAGGCAGTTTTGCATTCAAAAATATCAGCCACTGACTTTAAATATCCCTGATGTGTGCTTTTATGTTATCTTAATGATCTCTAAAACCATCCATGTTATCAAACACTGAATCATTCATTCCCATAGGTAGTAAAGCAGATTTTACAAGAGATGTTGCTGTATTTTTATGTATAACTTAAACTATCACAAATGTTGATACAGCAAACACTATGTAAATGATAAAATTAAGAGACATACTATGTCAATATTTTTTATGAACAGGGAAATAAACCCACTTTCATACTTCATTTGCTTATCATTTCTTCCCACATCTTATTGTTATATTTTATGCAGATAACACATATATCTAAAACTGCTTATATCAGAGATTTCATGCTTGACAACACAAAAGCATCCATGCTTAGGCAGCAGAGATTTCCATTAGGTACAAAGACGTTTTAGATAGGTTAAGAGCTCCACTGGCTGCAAATCCTTATTGATCATTGCTTAGGAAAATTTAAGCAACCACTGAACAGCACTTCTTAAGTCTCTCATCTGAAGATTTAACTAGTTTTCTTCTTTTATAGGCACTAAATACCATTTAAAAAAAATAAAAAAAAAGAAAGAAAAATAAAAAAAAGAAAGGAGGGAGGGAGGAGGGAAGGATCTTGTTGGTTAAATAGGATTATTGAAGATTTGCTTTAACTCTCTTGCATTCAGTTTCCTTTTCTACAGTAGTTATTTTTAAATAGACTCAGACAATAACAATGTGAGGAAAATTTTACAGATTCACTACTGATAAGAAAAGTGTCATGTATTGCCTACAGCCCTTCTCTAGAGATTGCTTCAAGGTGGATCTTCCTGATATCTGCTACCCAGAGGACCTGGCCTTTTTCATTCTCTTTCCTCCCCGATTCTCTGATGATGCTTTACCTGCCAGACAGGCTTGGGGACTTGAAGTCCTCAAACTTTCTCACTTCAGAATAAAAAGGCTGTGCTTTGAATAAGGCTGGCTAGGCTTGGTCAGACCCTTAGGGAAGCAAACTTTACAGATTATCCTGTAGATGTGGTGCAACTCAAATCAGACTTTCATGCCTTGTATCTATTTGCTATCTCTTACACAAGATACATGAATATTACATGCACAGTGACTAACAGCAGTGATCAGATTGAATCTGGAACAGTATTGAATTAATACAGTATTCTGCTACCCTAAAGTATTTCAAATACTATTCCAATATCAGTAGTACATGCTAAGATAAAAGTTACTGCTCAAAATGAATAGAAACTGGCAGCAGAATATGGCACTTACTGTCTATTTAGTTTATGAACTTGAAGTACATTGACTTTGCTTTTGATCTAGAGTCTCATTAAAGGAAGAGTACAAATCAGTGTTGTTTTATCACTTCACTCTTTATAATGTTTTATAAATAAATGGACTCTTGCATCATATTATCCTAGACAAAACCAAGAAGGAGGTGGCAGTATACTTGCTTCTCTGAACCTCTGTACCTACCTAGGAACAGAAAGAAAATCAGTGTAAAGCGGCTGCAATTTCAAACAATGTATGGTACTACAGTAGCACTGTGCACCTTATTATACAATTTTACTTTAGATTACTGTTTTCAGTATCATTTAGAGTTGATGTTTGCATAAATGGAGGAGAAATCTATGCTTGACAGATTGATATAGTATATCATAGTTGATTATTGTACTACTTACAGACGAACTGAGAAGACTAGCCTCATTTAAATAACAGCAAATTGTGTAAAATGAGATACAAAATCTGATTTCTTGAAATATGACTTCTTCCAATTTTGTTGATTCATAATAGACAAGGACTAATGCTTTTTCTCTCTATATATAGACCTGGATGTGGTAACAAATCCCTGATCAAAACCAACAAATTTATAGAACAATATTAAATCAGATTAAGATATTTATGCTTCACAGAGTATAGTAAAAGATATATGTAAATAATAAACAATTTTAAAAAAGATAATTTATATGAACAATTATTGTCCATTGGGAATTAAATTTTGTATTTTGAAGGGATGACAGATAAAAGGTTCCAGTAACAGTGGAACCATAAAAAAAAAAAAAAAAATCATGGGAAATTACTTTTCTATTCTATATGAACTTATTTTATTCAACATATGTTATGGAAAAAGTTGCTGAAGTTTGGAAGAGGAATTAAAAAGTGAAAAAGAAAAAATCTCAAACACAATTTTTCTCAGAAAAATTGTTCAACACTGTGAATTGATAAAGGATACTAAAGCCCAGTTTCACTGTCTTACTTTAATTATCAGTTTAAATATCAGTTTCTGGTTTATAATTCAAATAAATCATGTTTATTTATTTAAACATCTTTAAAGAGCTCCCAGTTCTCTATAAGGAAAAAGTCAGAAAATATCCTGACTCAGATTTCAAATATGTTTTTCTCTGTGAGATTTAGACATTGACATTACAGAATAATGTGAATAGATCAGTCTTGAAAAGCTGAACGTTCAGTACTGTTTAGTACAAATCTTCCTACCTGTGGTACAAAAAAGTCTTGTTAATGGACTACTTGCAGCTTCCATATTTCGTGAATTCCTCCTTTCCTTTGGAAACCTTTCTCCTACTACAAAGGTTGTTTAATAACACTATAAAGTCATTTTTTTTTCTTACCCCAACACTCAGATTTTTAAAATTTCCTCATAGCAGCAACAGTAGAAATATTTTGAGGATTTCTCTTATTTATTGTGTGCAACTTCATTCTATCAAGGGATAATATCCATTACTTATATTGTCATAAGACCTCATTTTCATTGTACAGTAAGTGCTTTTTCATGTCCATGACTTCTGAGGTATCATGGCTATTCTGCTGAATGACCTGGGAGTTAAATGGCGATACAGTATTAATCATTATGAAAGGTAAGCTTGGAAATTTATAGACTCACAGGAGAAGATGTTTTTCAGGACAATTTACTATTCAGACCTCGCGTTCACACTGTGAATGATTGTAATTACATGCTGTGACAATAACACATTCATAATACAGTACAGAAATTAACTTGTATTTTTAGTTCGTTATTTAGGGCAGCAATTCACAAACAACCGTAGAAACAGGACAATACAGAAGAAGAAATTTACCTTCAACTGCAAGTTAGCAAAGAAGAAAAATAATTTCATTAAGTTTGCTCTTGAAAAACTGTTAGTTTAGTCAGAACCTAAGAAGTCTTCATCACCCTAACAGTTCTGCTAATTTTTGTGGATACTTGTAGTTTACTAGTATTCCAGATTAATCTTCCAAATGCATAAAGTAATAGACAGGGACGTGAGAAAAAGTATGTCTTCTTAAATCTTCACTTTTGAGAAAGTTTTTGTATTTCCTAACAGGATACAATTTTTGTTTATTAGGATTTATGACATAGATCCAGATTAGTAAACACAGACTCTTTCTGTGTTGGGGTAAATGGCATTGATTAGTCAGGCTTAAAGAAAAACAAACCCAGTGGCTTTTAGGCAATGCTCACCTTCTTCTTAATACAAGCTATTATTTTGAAAAGTGGAATGATTAATGGCACCTGTTATGCTTTGTTTCTAAGGCTGACTGCTATGTCAAGTTTTTATGAGGTTTTTAACAGCAGTTTACACAATCTCTAAAAGCACAGTTTAATTGTTAAAATATTTTTTATAAAATGTAAACTAGTTAATGAGTATCTGAATGAAATGGAATAGCCATGGAATAGAACAATGTCTAAACTGATCAATGAAATCAAATGATACAGACATTTTTACAGAAATGAAACATTATGGGCCTAGGAAAATACCTCTGGACAATGGCAGAAAATCTGCATTAAAAGAGAAAAACCATGATACAGATGAGTAGAAATAAACATATACGCTATCATGTAAAAAACCTATGGGACATAGTTAATGCAGTGGAGATATAAATGAACAAAACGAAAGGACCTAGTTCTGCCACACTTCAGAGGTGAGCAAAATTTAACAGATTCTACCATTGGTTACACTTGGTAGGGGTCCTTAAATCATGTAGAGGATAAGGATTGAAAAGAGTTGGATTCTCATACTGAGGTAGAGGATTAAGAAGGATTCCTTAGCTATGGAGATGTCTCTTTCAGCTTTACTGAAGGGAACCAGAGAGGGACGAGACAGATGAAACTGGAAAAGGAGGTTCCACTGTTTTGGGGCTCTTGCTGACAAGACAGCATACCTGGGAATCCCTTAAAGACTTGAGTGCAGTATGCTGGAAAAGTTAAATGTATTGCAACCTGAATACTAAAGGTGAGAGTATGTTAGGATTGTTCTCTTATGGTGGAAAAACAGTAAATACTGTAAGGGAAGTAGAGAGAAAGGAGAACAAGTACTTCTATAGAAATTGCCTCCAGTAAATCCCTCCCTACTCCATACCTTTAAATATGTTTTTCTCTAAACATAATGTGTCATAGTACAGTCTCAGATAATTCTCAGATACAGTTTAGGAGATGAAATGTTCATGGAATCAGTCCCATAAGTAGTTTGCCTCAGGCCCCAGTTCGGCAGCTGAGGAATTAGCCTAGTTATTACCCATTTTGTACCAGTTGGCTTTTAATGTTTAATTTGCCAAAACAGGCAGAAGCTAAAATAACAAGCAAATATTCAAACTATAGTGACAAAACTGGGAAATGGTTGAGATTACATTCATCAGAAATCTACATATGCAAGTCCTACAGAAACATTTCAGTGAAAAAAAAAATAAAATAAAAATGCTACATTATCTTTGAGAAGCCTGTCAAAAATACTTGGCACTGTTCATCTTTCATTTTGGTTTTTAGTTCTTTAGGAAAGGCATGTTACTTTTGCATTTATTTCATATTACTGTCTGCTAAATATTGGTGCTTCATGGTAAATAATATTTTCACTGAGTAGAAACTGAATGTTCACTACTGCTGCTGTGATCAATCAGCACCCTTAGTTTTATCCCAAGATCTTTCAAGTTAGTAGAAACAACTCAGATTCCTTAAGCTAGGTTTACAGTAGGCCCACATGATGTTTCTGAAAGAAGAATAAAGCAGGATGGAGATTGTCCTTGCAAAGACACTTTTATCCTTGACACAGTTCTCAGAAGACACTGAAAAACTGGCAAACAAGGCATTCCAGTTCTTAACACCTTGATAAACATAACACATTACAGTATCTTCTTTTTATACCACTCAGTTAATGCTCTGATTTTTATCGCATCTCTGTCAGGGTAGTATGAATACATGAATGCCTGTAAGAGTGCTTCTTTTCAGGAACTTTTCTCTGTCTTGACTAAGCTGATGAGCCAATGTCTTTTCAGAGTCTTTATGTTTGTATTCATTTTATGATGGTCACTGCAGAATAATAACATTTTTTAGTGTTCATGAATCAATGTTGATCTGTGGGAAACCAACTGGTCACTCAGAACTGGATTCTTATGTCTTGCTATGAAACTGAATTAAATATGTCCCTAAGTCTTTCCTTTTGCATAAAACTGCTCTGTTTAGTCTGTGAATTTGTGGAATATGTGATTAGTGATAAAATGATTTGAAAAAGTGACATCAATGAAACAATCTTCCTGTTCAGATGAGTTCTTTCTCATGAAAAATGTAAAGATTTTTATATTAAGGGAAAAAGTTACAGGCTTTTACTAATGACTAGTGGAAAACAATTCAGAGGCAAAGCACGAGAATCAACACTAGAATACATTTGAATAACATGGAGCATAATAGATAGCCCTGGAGTAAACACAAGGCTGTATTTCACTCAAGAACTCAGCTGCAGTCATAAACTTTGAGAGGTTTATGAATGGCATCAGAGCCTCAGGAATTAATTCTGCCTTGTATTCACAGAGATGCCATATGTTGTTATTTATAACACCCACTTTATAATTACTACTACTAAACAATTTAATATTTGTAGTAGTAATATATCAAAGATTAAATCATTAACTTGAAATGCTGTTCTTCCTTTAGGTAAAACTATCAAGACCACATTTAATTTCTTATCAAATAAAGCATTAGGAGGATGATATTTCACAACAAACTGAATCCTGCCAACTGATCTTTTATGCCACAAGAATCTATTATTTTTAAGGATCTTTCCCCAACCCCTCCCCCACCCCATGGAGTACAGTGCTACTAAACATAGATGTAAGGGCCTCATTTTTAAATTGCAAAGATGAGCATTTAGATTGTGTTCATTTGATAGTTACATCATACAGACTAAGAAATTTAGGAAAAAACTTTTGTTCTATAATATATTGCTGTTGTTATATTAAGGGTTTTTTTTACAGCTACCCAGGGTCTGCATTTGAAATGTAGATGAACAAAATACTCCTAAGTAATAATCAAATTAAATATTCATATATTTGAACAACCTCTTTTTAATTTCTACAAATTGTCTAGAACAACCCCTGGAGATAATACCACTCTTGGAAGTTAAGTGTGATTGTTCTTGCCATAATAATATTCTACATCACACTCATTCTTGGTCTCTTCCCATATACATAACATTTTGGCAGTACAACCATCATGAGAAATCAAACATGAGTAGGGGAAAAGCATTCCTGCTCTCTGCAGCAGCTTGTAGTGACAGACTATCTGAATGCAATTGAAAAACAACTGCAGGAAATCAGAACCATCTCACAGAAATCTTCCAAACTCCTCTAGTCCCACCACCTCAATTTTTAAATTTTTTTTTTTTTTTTTGCCTTTTTCCTTTCCCGTGTCCGTTGCACTGAGATTATAATTGAAACAAACAGAAAGAGGCCTTCATTCATTAGTTATAATTTATGATGAAACAGCTTCTTATCTTCTAAACTGAAGGTCTCTGTTATTGGAATATGTAAAAAAATTCACCTTCTAGCACACCCTGCATAGTTTACTTAAGATATGTCCTTGTCTCACATGTTGCATTATGTGGGTGAAATGTTTTATTAGGTATTCTTGCTCTGCTTTGATCCTTGCTAAGAAGGCATGCTGAAAATATAAGATAGAATGAAGAAAGATAAGGGGGATATTAAATGCATTTTAATACAGTTCACTTCTGGGGCCACATAAGTAAAGATCAGTAGTGCAGTCAACACCACAGAAGGGAGGAACACTTCTCAGATGGACCTGGATATTCTCAAAAATTGGGCATGTAAGCATCTCAAGAGGTTTAGCAAGGCTAAATGCGTAGTGTTGCACTTGGTTTGGGGTGATTCTGGTATGTGTACAGACTGGGAGATCAGCCCAGTGGAGATGGACTTGGGGATCCTGGTGGATGATAAACTTGGTGTGAGACAACAAGTACTTGCAGCCCGGAAAACCAACTGTATCCTGGCTTGCATCCAAAGAGGGTTGGCCAGCAGGGAGATGGAGGGGATGTTTCCCTCTATTCTGTTCTTTTGAAGACCCATTTGAAATACTGTGTCCAAGCCTGGGACCCCAGCACAGTAAAGACGTGGATCTGTTGGAGTGGGTCCAAAGGAGGGCCACAGAGATGATCAAAGGGCTGGGGGGGGAACCTCTCCTAAGAAGACAGACTGAGGGAGTTGAGCTTGTTTAGCTTGGAGAAGTCTCTGGGAAACATTATTATGACCTTCTAGTACTTGATGGGAGCTTACAGGCAGGAGAGGGACTGGCTTTTTACAGGGTCTGATAGTGATAGGAAAAGGAGGATTATCTTTAAATAAAATGGGGGAGATTTAGGTTAAATGTTAGGAAGAACTTTTTACTCAAAGTGAGGCACTTGCATAGGCTGTCCAAAGAAGCTGTTGATGCCTCACACCTGGAGACATTCAAGGCCAGGTTGGATGGGATCCCAGACAACCTAATCTCATGTATTGCAACCCTGCTGTCCGGGTTTTGGAACCAGATGATCTTTGAGGCTCCTCCAACCTAAGGTATTCTATATTATGATTCCATGAAGCCAGGATCTGAATGTTCCCTAGTACAGTTCTTTCTGGCATTCTTGTGGTGGAACTAATCGAGGTTTAATCCTCCAGGGTCACTAAGCCCTGCACCATTTTGTCAAGTTTTTTGTAAAATATAAGTATCTTCCTATGTCAATTTACTGAGGCTAAAAAAAAGGATCTCCTTTCATCATGGTCATTAAAAATTTCAAGGAAGGAAAAAAAAATCAAATTGTAATTGCACTGACCTTTTCATGAAAAGTGCTGAGATTATTATTTGTTCTTTCAAGGCTCCTATTTGGTTTTCGTATTTATTGTGATTATTTTCAGTGAAACTTTCAGTGTAGGAGAATTACTTGGAGAAAAACGTACAGTAAAAATGCCATGACTTGAGCCTGATCTTCAGAACTTTTTCTTATTGTGATTTAATAGCTTAGTAGTCTAGAAATTTGATATATATGGAAAAAAAGCAAAGCTGAGCTTCAAAAGGCTATGCAAGGTAAACACAAATCTAACATAAGACATAATGAATAACAGATAGGACATGCAAATCTTATTTAATGAAAAGCTTTGTTTTACTCTAACTGCCTCATTTTCTTTTGAATTCTAAACAATTCAGTTGCGAGAAACATTAAAGGCCAGGCTGGGTGGGACTTTGAGCAACCTGGTCAGTAGGGAGGCGGTCCTGCCTACAGCTCTGGGGTTGGAACTAGATGATCTTAATGGTCCCTTCCAATCCAAACCATTCTATGACTCTAAGGCATACTTAGTTTGTATAGTCAACTATTTCTAGGCATACTAGAAATATTTCAGAGGATTCTAGAGGTCTTCAGATCTCTAATATTAATCAAAGCAAGTGGAAATACAGGTAATACTCCTTCTTCCATTACAAACCTGATTGTCATTTCTCTTTTCAGAGATGCTTGTGCTGCTCTGGAAAACAAGGTGCCACTTATTTGACAATTCAATTAAACTTAATTTATATGTAACATGCAAAAAAAAAAAAAAAAAAAAAATATGGAGAGATTCATCTTGCTAGCTTCATATTTTACACCTTCCAGAAAAAGAAAAAGGTACCTGAGAAAGGCATACAAGAGTATCTTGGTTAAAATCAGACAAAGCAATCGTGTACTCTAGAAGGAGTCACATTTGTAAGGCCAAATTCTGAACTTCTTTCAAAGTATACAAAAATAATAATATGCTTCCTGTTATTTTAATCACAAGCTCATCTTTAAAAGATGTAAAACAATACTGTTCACAACCAAAGTAATGTGGGCTACAAATTTGACTTTAACCATAAATGGAAGCCAAAAGGTGACAAATAAAAATTGGAGCTTGGTCATGACAGAGCACAATGTATCAACTGACTGAATATTAACAGTGCGAATGTAAGGAACTCAAAGCTATTTGTGAAGGCCCCATAGGGTTTTCAGCTTCCCACGGGACAGAAACAATGCATTTTAATAGTGTAAACAAAATTTTTCTGGCTTTGCAAGCTTTCTACTGTTGGGCAACATAATTCTCTAGGCTTGCCTTTTACTGCCTCCGGTGGCGCAGTGGTAGAATTGCTGCTTGCAACACCAGAGGCCCGGGGTTCGAATCCCCTCTGTGGCTCAAGTGGCAGAAATGCTGCTCTGCTACACAGAGGGGCTCGAATCCCGGGAGTTGGACTCGATGATCTCTAAGGTCCCTTCCAACTCGCACGATACTATGATACTATGAAATAAGAATGTTTGGTGAGAGTAGTGCCTTAGACTAAGCTAGTGTGAAGATAATGTCTTATTTATTTATTTTACTTTATTTTATTTTTTGAAATAGACAGATGGCTTTCATAAAAAACTGGAGGCAGAAAAGTAATTGACCTGTAAAAGATTCCATACTTAAACTACTATTGCTTAATGTATCACAGTCACAAAACTGTTGAGATTGGGATGGACCTCTAGAGCACAACACAATGCTGTATGGTGCTACCTATGACCGTGCCAATGAGGACAGTCAGAATCAAGTAGGATAATATGAATATGGTATAACAAGGAAAGAATAGAGTATATGCTGTGATTTTCAGTGAATTTGTGATTTTCAGACTTTCTTCACAGGAGGTGTTCCTTCCCACTAACCTGCTCCTATGGCTCCAAGGCTTGTGCTGAGAGTCCCCAGTCTGGATGCAGTATTCCAGATGGATCCTCATGAGACCAAAAATATGGGTATAATCCCATCCCTTTTCCTGCTGGCCAGCCCTCTTTTCATGGGATACAATTGGTCTTCTGGACTAGAAGTTCAAATTATTGGCTCACGTTAAATTTTTCATCCACCAGGATCCCCAAGTCCTTCTCTGCAGGGTTGATCTCAATGAATTCTTTTCCCAGTCTGTACACATATCAGAATCACTCCAACCCAAGTGCAACACCCTTCACTTGGCCTTGTTGGTTCACATTAGATTCATAGACCCACTTCTACAGCCTTCCAAGTCCCTTTAGATAGCACCCCTTCCTTCTCTTCTGCCAACTGCAACACTCAAATTAGTGTCATCAGCAAACTTGCTGTGAGTGCACTCAGTCCCAATGTCAGGGTCATTTATAGTGGTGTTGAAGAGTTCCAAGAGGAACTCCTGTGGAACAACACTCAACACTGCCTTCCACCTGTACATAGAGCCTTTAACAATAATCCGCTGGCTGCAACAATCCAACAAACTCCTTATCTACTGAATACTTCGATCTTCAAATCCATATTTCTCCAACTTGGAGATGAGGATGTGGCATGGGACCATGTCAAATGCCTTGCAGTGCCTAAAAAGTCCAGGTAGATGATATCAGTTGCCCTTTGTTCACCAGTGCTGTCAAATTAATTATACCACCAGACAGGTCAAGCACTATCTAACTTTGATGAAGCTGTGTCCATCTGCCTCTTAAAGGCAAATTATTTTGCAGTTTTTATCAAGTTTCTGATTCAATACTTTTGAACACAAGTTCTTCTGAAATATCTAGCAAGTTGATATCTTCTAGTAGGTATTCATTACTGGAAACTTCAGAGGAAAAAGTAATCTTCCAAAGAAAGTTTCACAGTGAAAAAGCCACTTCCTGCTAAGAGATTTTTTTGCCATTGTACCTCTATCAGGAGCTGGTTGAAGCCTGGATGCTTAATGGTGCTTCCATAAAAATTAATGCTTTTTAAAATTAATTAAGTATGGATATGTAGATTAATGTATTTTATTTTTTTCTGAATACTGTCAAATTCTCAATGACTTTTCAGACTGGTAGTAAACTCTGGAAAACAGTTCTACATTTTATCACTAAATATTTCTTTTTATGATTTGCCAGGGAGCAGCAAGAGCAGGGCTGTTGCTGGTGGGAAGTCACGCTGGGAGCTGATAGCAGCTGTGATACAGGCTGTACTGTGTCTACTCAGCAGAGCCTTGGTCCACAGTGGGGACCAGGAAGGCAAGGCAGGGTGGTCTCAGCAGTGTTCCCCATTGGTGCCAAGAACATCAGGGAAGACGATGTAGAAAGCCTGTTTCAACTCAGGAGATGCAAACAACAATCACCACAAGGACACTGAAGCAGAGACTGACGGCCTTCAGCTCATCTTGAATAGAATCATAGAATCACCAAGGTTGGAAAAGACCTAAAAGATCATCCAGTCCAACTGCTCACCTATTACCAATAGCTCCCACTAAACCATGTCCCTCAACACAACTTCCAGTCATTCCTTGAACACCTCCAGGCTTGATGACTCCACCACCTCCCTGGGCAGCCCATTCCAGTGCCTGACCACCCTTTCTGAGAAGCAATATTTCCTAATGTCTAGCCTGAATGTCCCCTGCCACAGCTTGAAACCATTCCCTCTAGTCAAAATGTTCCCATGTTTCCAGGTTCCCATGTTCCTAGGTTCCCATGCCTTGTATAAAATTGGTCCCTGAGAATCAGTTTAAATTCTCCTCATGTTAATTTCACTAAATGGACACTAGTCTTTGTTCTCACAGACATAGAAAGGAGTAACTCTGTCACAGTCTTCAGGCAGAAGACATTATGCTTCCACTTTGAATACAGTCCAGAAGCCACAAAGTATTCATGGGTATTCACAACAATATTCTTGGGTTCAGTGAACAGATCAGAACTCACACTTCATAAACCACACTGATACTCTAACACACACACATTGAGGGTAATTACCCAAGAAACAGATTCAGTTTATTTCATTGCCACAGAGAGCAGCTGCAGGGCAGATAAGACTGCACTAGGTAAGGGACCTAAAGCAAAAAGGTGGACCAAAAAGCTCTTTTAGGCTTTTTTTTTTTTTTTTTTTTTTTTTTTTTTTTTTTTAACACTAGCAACAGCACTACGCTGATGCAGGGGGCTGGTAACTTGTGGGCACGATGCTGAGCCAGTAGGTGTAGAGCTGGCACTGCCTGCTCTTATCTCTTGAGCTAGACCTTGATTGTTTTCTGTGAGTCTAAAAGCAGCCCTTGGGAACCCACATTATGTGCCAGGTGAGAAAAGGGTGTTACTGTCCACTGATAACAGGGAGGGAAGCCTGAGTGTAAGCACAGCCCACATTGCCCATACATTACTGCAGCTGTAGGTGTGGGAGGTGGGTCTTGTGGCAGTGCTGTTGTCTTTACTCAGAAGACCAGCTCTACTGACAGACCCTGAGGCCACAGCTTCAAACATGGTCTCTACTAGATGGTGGGCTTTCCTCAAGAAGGCTGTGGTGACCCAGACAGAGGGCCTTCACAGAAATGTGGTGGTTAAGGTCTCTGGCTGCAGGGAGTGCCAGAGCTAGCTGCTGCCAGGGGAAGGATGGGAAGGATGCCATTTGAGTGAGGTGGGCAGGTGCATGAGCTGCTCAGTCTGGTGTTGGAGCTTATGGAGGAGGCAGAGAGATCAGAGAGTCATCAGAGGGTGTGAGCGGAAAATTGACTGGTGATGTAACTCTCTGGGAGAAAGACACAGAGATTACAGAGATTGCACCCCTCAGACTGTGGTGGGCCCTCTCCCTTGCCATAGTCAAACTGAAGGGGCCAATTTGAGAGAAGAGGAAGAATGGCAGCAGGTCCCAGCCTGGTGATGTGGGCAACCCCCATCCCAACCTACCTCAGTTCCCCAGGTGCCTCTCTGTAATAGGTTGGAAGCCCTGAAACTGGAGGATGAGGTGGTTGAGGATGAGGTGGGAGGACTGCCTCCTCCAAGCTTTTCTAAGAGGCGGTCAGCTTCATGCTTAAAGACTGCCTCATACAGTAAAGAAAGGAAGGTGATGTTCATAAGGTGACTCCCTTCTAAGAGGAACTTAGGGACCAATATTTCGTCTTTAAACTAGATATGAAAAAAAAAAAAAAAAAAAAAAATTAAAAAAAAAATTTTATAAAAGACTGTGTGCAATTCATATTCCATCTCAATATTCCAGATGTATTAAATGCCCTTATAATTTCTGAGTTTTACCAGTGGAATTAGTCCAATTAAATCCCTATTAGAATATCAGCATTTCCATTGCTCTTGAAAAATGTTGTCAGAACTTAGTAAGAGCCTTTCTGTTTGCTGTAAAGTCTAAGAAATTGGTTATCATAACCTTCAGTTTTGTAAAAGGAAAAGAGTCTGAGTGAGTCTTCCCAAATGTGTGTGTGTTTTCCCAGGTTAAAACACTCCAATATAGTTTTGACAAATTATTATTTTTTTTTCACAAATTCATTCTTTCATTCATTATATTAATTTAATAATGCAATAACAAGCTTCAGACCTTCTGTACTCATCTTTATAAAGCTCTGCACTCCTAATATTTTATTTTTTTTTTTAAATCAAAGATGCAACTGAGAAAATTAGATCTTAAGTTAGAAAGTGGATTGTTGCCATTACAAAGCTAGCATTAGTGCTTAATGAGAGAGCATATACATGCTATCACATCAGAACCTAGCCATAAACATCATAAAATGGAAAAATAATTAGGTGACCTTTTCACAAACTATTTCCAGCGACAGAACTATGACCTTCTTAGATTGTGTTCTGAACTTTTGGCATACCATTGATTGCAAAATCAGTGTATGTAATGAAAGCAAGTCTTAGTATGCCATAAACTGTTTCACAAGGCAGAGATGACAGCATATGAAATGTGTTGAAAGCTCTAATGTAAATTATTTAGACTGCTTGCATGATGCAAACCTCTGCTTGAAGAGACCAATCAGTTCTTTCATTTGATAGGAATTTTAATTGGATACAACTGCCAGGGATGCAAATATTGTTTACCTACCTAATTCATTGGCCATTTGATTGAGGCTAGCCTAATGCTGTGATTGTTGCTACATATATTACAGCAAAAAGACAATATTTAGATGATTTAATTGTGGATCTTGCAACAGGAAAGACTTAAGCATTAAACAGTGTGTTGAAAATACAACATAAATATTAAAAAGATAATTATATAGTCTTGGAACTGTATAACAAGATGTATTCTCCTATCCATCACTGCTGATGGAACATACCTTTCAACAATATAAGCAATAAAATAAGTAAATCAAATTGGAAGAAACATCTGCACAAGACGTGCTGCATTGATTTATCAGTTGGCTACTGCTTATTAGTTTCTTAAGCTATTATACTTAACAAATATATGTGTAAAAATACTTTTACCTGGTTCACTTCAACTTTTGGAAGTGTTCTCTTTCATGAAAGACTATCAGACCAACTACTTAAAAACTTGTGTATACAGGTATACAATAAGCTATGTTAAACACAGACCAAGGTACATTTTTCTGCTGAATTATATCCCAAAACAGTTATGCAAAGGGTGAAAAATAAGTATTTAAGATAAATTAGTAGCATGTTCCAGTTGTTACTGAAAGGTACATGTTTTGAGAGTACTAAATTCAGGAAAATAAATGAAGAGCAGTTATTCAGAAAATAAGGTAAAATGTGTTGAATGGAGATCAGATTTCTCTGGTATGAAATATAGGAAATTTGAAGTCCTTTCCTTCCAGGCAGCTCAAAAAACTGGAGTGGTGATTACTCTAACCTAGCTATTATCTATAGAAATAATGTTTTTGCAGAAGCTAGGTTATTGGGGTGAAGGCTGGTGATCTGCTAATTAAAAATCTAAAAATAGGACTAGTGATAAATGGTGTGTCAAAATATCCTATTTAAGTAAGTATCCTTAAGTTAGTAGTGATCAATGTGCAGTTCTGATTTCATGACACTGCATATTCATTTAATGAGTCTCCTTTTTTATCTGTTAATTACTACTACACTCTTTGGATTAAGACTGTAAGACATTAGGAGAGTCTGAGCATTGTCTAGTTCAAGTTTATTTATGAATATTTATTAGTTTGTTAGCATACCAGAATCTTCTTACTAGCTGACACATTATCTCACACTAATAAGGGCTTTTGTTTGACACAGAAAGCAGTTGCTTTACACAGGAAGAACTTTTAAAGCTCAGCATATGTCTTTCAGAATAGCAAAGAAAACTGGGAAGCTAAATATGCAGAATACAGTCTCAGATGAATTATGCAACCTATTTACATCATATGACATTAAGAGTGATACACAAACCCGATTTTAATTCTAAATGGAAACATCTGGCCAGTAATTCTACAGTTAATGGCAAATCATCTTTTCAGTTAATTCCTGAAAACAATATTTATTCCAATCTCAATGTAGTGAAATGTGCATTTATAGCAAAAAGTTTTTTTCACATTGGACATAACATTTCTTCACAGAGAGAGTGGTGAGGTGCTGGAACAGGCTGCTTAGGGAGGCTGTGGATGCTCTGTCCCTGGAAGTGTTCAAGACACCAAGGTTGGGTGCGATCCTGGGGTAGAGTCCTGGAGTTTAGAACCTGATGATCCTTGTGGTCCTTTCCAATCCAAGTCATTCTTTGATTCTATGATTTTATGATAATATTCTGGATAATACTGATGTTATTTATCACTTTACTGGAGTATTTTATGAATCTTAGTTGAACCTGAGTAATTTATTTCAGTAGCAAATTTTAAAGTGTGATGAAAGATTTTTTTGACAGACCAAGACCAGTCAAAAAAACTAAAACAGAACACACAATAAGAAGAATAGAAAAAAGTGGTAGAACTGAAAGAATGCAGAAAAAATCTGCAGTATTTTAGTATAAATAAAAGATCAGGTCTACGCAAAACTATCAAATTCTGGAAAACTTAGCAGGTAGCATCCACTGACTCTGATACCTTCAATAGCAGGAATCCAGGAAGCAGACTCACCTTCAGCTGATACAAGCTGTCTCAGTAGAAATTATTAATTTCAAACCTATATATGCCAGTCCTATTGAAGTTAGTGGTTATCAATATTCAGGAGGTCTGAAAAGAGAATTTATTGCTCTAGAATAAAGCAAGAGACATATTCCCTATTTTTATGCATTATCAGACTCTCACTTGGAAGGACAAGGTTTCACAGTAACTGTTAGAGGTACAGTTAAACAGAAGCTAGTGATGATGCAGTCATAGTCCCAGAGGCTGAATACCACACTGGATGCTAAAGTGTTACATGGAGTTCTAATTCTCTGATTTCTTGTGTTGCTCATTAAAGCCTATGATGTTGTTCTGTTCTTATTGGACAAAGACATAAATGTTATCTGGGTACAAGGAGGACCTGATGCATTTTATATCAGCCTTTGAGCACCACTTTCTCCTGCCATACGCTACCTCAAATATAATGACAGAGCTGAAGAACAAAATGGCCAAAATGGACCTAGTCTATTCAATCCAATGTATAAAGCAAGCCATTAGATTTCATAAAGTTACTTTTGTACTGAGTCCACTAATCTATTCCTGATTAAAGTTTCTTTTGTGCTGCTAAAGGATATTAATACATAATGGTGTACGGGAAACGAGTAAGAGGGCTTGTGTGGAATAGAACATACAGAAAGTGTAAAACATGCACAAATGCTGTGGAGGAAGAAGCAGAAACATGATCTGGGTATGAAGGAAGAACTTTACTGTAGAAAAAAATAACACTCCAAGGACTACTCCCTGTTGTAATCTATAGACTGTCAGTAATCTATAGACAAAATTCTAAACAGTAAAGCAGAGGAACAAGTATAATTTCCATGTTATTTCTACTAATACACACACTTTTAATCCAAGTCAGAAGTTATTTAATGCATTTTTCTTAATAGCTGTCAGGACTTTGCTAACAATAATTTAATTTTCCATTCTTTAAATCATATTGGATGCAGTATGCTTGTCTTTCTAATTGTATCTTTTCTCTGATTTGACCTGAATGAGATGAGTTACCACCTGTACTCTTACCTTTAACTGTGCCAGCCTATTTGGCTCCAGATTTAATCAAGCATTCACAATGTCAGTATTTCATTTTCACCTTTACTTATTTTATGTGAAATGACACTGATCAGTAGTGAAGTGATTAGCTGAGATTGCGTAGTTTTCTCTCCACTGCTACAGACGTTACTTGACTGCTGCTTTATTTTTATCTTCATTGCTTACTTCTGCATGCAACTGTTGTCACAAGAGCTTTAAGTTAACGGCCTACATTTTTTTTAATATTGTCCTGGGACAATAATGAAATGCAGGCTCTTTTTTCTATATTCACATCTGACCACAATATGTCTACCATCTGTCCAGTACGCAGGTATGCTGTTTGCAAGCTTTGTGAAGTATTTGTAATCAGACATTTACTGTTTGAACTCTGTATCACCTCCTCAGAGGTTTCCACACCACTTTGTTGACTGTACAGGAGCACAAATTTTTAACCATCTTCTTCAAATTTGCACCTAAATTGCACAGTAGATTGTGTGAATAACTCCACTGTACATATTTAACGGGTTGATTGGTTAAGAAATTATGTCTGGCTTAAATCATTTTTTTTTACTGTTGCACTAAAGTGATATTATTTCAGCAACCATAAAGATTACATTAAGAATGAACTTATAGACTATACAGCAACAGTAGTTATACCCTTGATTTTCACTCATACTCTAGGTGATTGTTGATGACATATGCTTGATTTATTTTCCTATTAATTTAACCCTTTGAGTTGTATGTGTACATGAAAACACAGAACAAAAAAAAAAAAAAAAAAAAAAAAGGAATATACTATACCCAGTATATAAATACTGTATTCTACTGTCCAACTTACAGCATGATAAGAGTGATTTTTTTTTTTAGGGTGGGAGAGGTATTAGTTCTGGAATTTAGTAGCCAGTCTCTGAGTATTAGCAGGATTGGAACCTTACCACTGGGACCAGAATATCACCTTTGGTTGGAACAGAGCTTTTTGAAACTCTTGGTATTAAAACAGAGAAGGATCAGTGTAATTTTTACAAGATCTCACTGACATATTTTCTCTGTAAGTAATTTTTCAACCTGGTAATAGAAATTAAAAACAATATTAACACAAAACATTCGACTAGATAAACACCAAATTAAGATGTGTAACTTCTCTAATCCAGTCAAAGCATTCAATTCTTTTCATTTGGGAAGTATCCAAACATTTCATTTGAGGTACTAGGAACATAAGGTGAACAAGCTAAAGATGCTTTTGCGTTTGTGTCTGCACCTGGTGTGGCTGTGCAAATAATTTAAAGAAGAATATGTAGGGTTTGTTAGTCTGATAGTCCCATTCACAACAGGTGGGTCTACTCACAACTAAATCATAACGATACTTTCTATCTGCTTTAGTTAATATTTAATTGGGTCACTTATAACAGAAGATCAATTTAAGATAATACAAAGACTGTAGACACATCCAAGCCACAATAATTTTCTGCATGAATCGTTTATCCAAGTAAGTTCATAATAATTTAAATCAGATTTGCACTCTTTTGCTATAGTCCAGACTAACATTGATTTCTTTGTGTTTGCAGCATGAGTAGAGCATGCATGTATATATGTGTATACATGCTCATCTTTGGTTGGTGAATGGAAGGTAATGTTTTAAACAGTATAGAAACTTTGTACCCTTTTCTTCAGTATATTATCCTCTCACTTAGTCTTGGTACAAAAATTTGATGTTGAGAGATTCCCATTTCAACTTCTTTGGTGATCTAAACTATATTCAAATTTGAATCTGTATTCTCATATCGTCAGTGTCGTGAACAATAGAAATACAATATATCAAATATAAATATTTTTTATGTATTCAACTTTGTTGATTTCTAATTTACAGCTCCAGAGTAAAAATATGAAATTTAAGTCATGAATTGAATGATAGTGAGATTTAACACAATTTTCTGAGTACTGACTGTATTTCCCAATACAACATCACAAGGTAACAGCTTTCTTAAACTTACAAAATGAAGATGTTTATAGGTATTCTGCAATACACTAAAATTTGCCTTTTCTTTAAATAGCCACATTAATTTTGCAAAATCCCAAGAACTTTGATAGAATACTGCATGTTAAAAATAATAAAATGAAAAAGAGTTCTTGTTTTATGTCATTTTTATATATCTTTTTTTTTCCCTCTCTACTTTTTTATCCATAATTTTCAAGTTTTAATAGAAAGAATCAAACCAACAATGCATAAGTGTTTGAAAAGGAAATACTCTGAATTGTTCAGTGTATTATCACAAATTGTGTGATTAGCGATTTTGCTAAGTAAACTCCACAGGTGAAGATATGGGAAAGATATAATCCTGGCCTTCTGAAACATTTATTCATATTAATGCAGTGTCATTAGAATTGTCTTTGTAAATGTTTATTTCAGACTAGTCACAGCAAAAAGGAATGAGGAATGTAATTATAGATGATTTAATGAAGTTCTGTCAATCAAAATATAAAGTTTCATATGCATGTAAGGGTGTTTGTCTTTGCCAGGAGGGTTTCCCATATTATACGAAAAAGCTATGTAAATAACTGTTCTGCATATGCTTTTGAATAATTAAACACATTCTTCAACAAGAAGAAACATATTCTAATCTATCTACACATAACGACCATTTACAATACCTATAAAAACTATAGTGTATTCTTCATTGACTGTGTGTGCAAAACACTGGGATTGTGGTCAGTAGCAGTCTTTGAAGCCATGTTATTTTTTAAGGTAAGGAAGATTTGCAGGAAAAAAAGTGATACAGATAATTAATGCGTTCTCTTCAGGTGATTATAAGCCTTAATTTTTGCACTGGTACATAGCACTAATAAGCAAGAACATTGCTAACTTTCAAGGTTGATGGCCAAGGGCAGTGTTAGTTATAACAGATGTGTTCACATCTTCTAAATACACTGGTGCAAAAGTTCTTGTGCTCCTCACAATTTTTACAAGGAATATAAGGATAGAAGCCAAGGAAACATGATAGATCAATGATTTCTGTGCCAGCAGAGCACTTGATGTTTTAATAAACAGAGTATAAATTGCACAATATGTATCAAAAAATGTTATTTGAAAGATCCACAGCTTGGGGTCATTCCCAATGCTACTTCAAGAACAATCAGTTGTATTGAAACATGAATAGTGTGTCAGGCTCAGTCATAAACACCATCTTAAACATTTTTTTCATACTTCCAGTTCAAGCAAGCAATGAACTAATGAAAAGTAAGACTGAAAGATGCAAAACATCTACTCATTTTGGAGCAGATATATATACATATATATTTAAAAAAAAGAAAAAAAAAAAGTGAAACAAACTTTTTTTTTGGTGGTAACACCACCAAATGGACAGAACATCAGTTTTCTGTGAGCACAGCAACAATACAAAACTTTCAGAAAACATTAAATTTGGCCTTGTTACTCATATTGTATTATTTCTATTCCAAATTAAACTTAGTTATCTGTTTTGATTTTGGGTTCATATAAAACTAAACCTTTGTCAAACTTTTCTATCAGATATGTTTTCTGACAAACTTCTATTCTAGTTACACTGGAATATGTTGTGCAACAATCTCTTCTGATACATAAAAAATAGATGAGAATTGTATAGTGTGCTGACAACAAATACACTTTTAAAGCTCAAAGACTGTGAAAGTAAGTGTGTAAAAAGCTTATTTTGACACAAGCTTGTTTTTGCCATTAACATCTTAATCGGCAATATGATAGGTACTTTAACTGTGAGTCTGTGCTTTTCCACTGTGCCTTATCTCAACCTGGAATAGAGTTCTATAAAAATGCCACAAGTACTTTTATTCCTTGTATCTATTAATGTTTTTTCCAAGTAACCTCATGAAGGACTGATGGTGATTCATGAATGAGCTTTTGTGCTGCAAGAAATTGTTTTGTGTTAAATTAATTAATTCACAAGAAATATAACAGTGTCTCATGCAAGAAACAACTTTCAGATGGCAAGTGGTCCTGAGGCATTCTTGTATGAATTTTTCCAGTCACTGAACACAGGGTTTTAGTGGAGATAGGAAAACACATCACCAGCTTAGACTGAATCAAACTGGCCATGCTTCTCATTTATCATGCAAGACACTTTTCTTTAGGAATGGGTAATAAAACTGTATGGCTGCTAAATGGACTAGTTAGTTTAACACATATAAATAGAACAGATTTTGTCTTAATAAAATTAATGAAAGATTCAGTGACATAGATGAAACCAACAAAACATTTTTATAAATATTCTTTGCTCTTGCAAAAAATCTCTAGTGCCTATTTTTATAATTTTGCTGCACTGTTTTAATATTCTTCTGCGAAAGTATTAAGATAATGACACTTACTTAATATCCCCATTCCCAGATTCTTAATACACACCAAAAGTAAGTCAGTGAGATATGACTACAGCTACTGACATTTCAAACTATAGTGCAGTGCAGAAAATTTATTTTAATTTTTATCAAGAAGAGCTTGTCTCCCTAGCATTGGATTTTTATTTATTTATTTATTTGTTTGTTTGTTTCAAACTAAATTTTGACTGTGTATTCATCCCTATTTTTAAAATACCTTACCAGACTTGACTCTAAAAATCTATTCATGTTTACATTGTGGAAGTTGGGGTGAAGCCTACAAGAGTGTGTAAATTTCACAGAAGTACATAAAAAGTTCAGATAATCCCATGAACTCTAGACATGTCTTAGAAAATGTCACAGCCGCACTGGAAGAAGGCATGACTATGAGAAACCATCTAGTGGATGCTGATGCTGGAATATATCAGGAAAAATGAATTAAAAGATTTACATAAAGGCTTCATTCAGCCTGGACAGAAGTTCTACATTATTTACTCCACTGAAGGAGAGTGAACTTGCAGAAAGAAAAACTGATGGAGGGATTTCTTTTGAGAACTGTCAAGGATAAGATTTTCTGACTATAGTCTTTCATGAGACATACTATCTCAGAGTCCTTACTTGTGATATTTCTACTCCTTGCCATTTCAAACTACTCTCTTTGGCATTACCTGCCTCATGCTGGGTAGTATCTAACATTCAGTCAGATCTCCCTCAGGCCTACTCTTTCCCAAGTCTTTCATCCTGCATGGAGTCCTACACCTCTGTGGAGTACCTTGCTTCATTATGTGGGCTTTTGCTTTGTTCCAGTCACATCAAACAAAAGCTTAATGCTTGTTCTGTTGCACTCAGAGTTCCTTGTCAGTTCACCTTCCCCCTTATAAAGATGTGTTCCTGGAGATAATCATGGCTGCTACATTTTATTTTTCTAATTTTCCCCAATGCCATGCTTTTCCAGCCTCCCACTATCCTTTGTGTGGTTATTTTTCTCATCCTCTCTTTGGATGGGGAATAAAACATTATCATCATATCTATCTTCAAAATCTGATTAATTTCTTTTACCCCCCTTTCCCTTTCTCACTATGAACATGCTCTCTTCAGGTGTACCTAACAGGGGCACATCCAAGCTTATTACTCTCTGCAGTCAGCTCCACTGGTTTACCCTTGTTGAAGAGTGATAGTTGCCCATGGTGGGCTGTTATCCCCTACCAACTGATAGATAACATTTAAGTCAGCATCTGGAAGTGCATGCTATATGGCTATATGAAAGGAAAAAATAGCTCTTTTAAGCTTTCTACATTTTGTAGTATTATGTGCGGAATGGAAACCATCCTCACATAGTTGCAACCAGAAAAACAAGACAGAAAAGGCTAAGCAGTCAATATCTGTATATCAGTCCTGGATGGAAAGGAAAATAATCAGCTTCTAAAATACATCAGAACTGAAGACTTTTCCCTTGGTACTGGAGAAAAACAGGTTTGTTCTCAGGTTTTTACTCAGGACAGACTGTAATTACAGAGCTAACCCTTAAGTAATTTTAATTGTGTGCCCCCAACAGAGTAAGAGGATTTTGTTATTGTGCATTGACTGACAAAGCTGAGATAAGTGTTCCTCCACAATTACACTTTCTCTTGTTAGTCTTGTCACTGAAACAGAGATGGAGTTGAGTTCAGTGGCCAAATTACATCAATAGGTTTACTTTGTAATGTTCTACATATATTCATATTTGATTCAAATTGAAACTAAAATGCATTCTAAATGCTTAATAACATTGGTTTGACCCCCAATTAGGTGATACATGTCTGCAAGTAACTGCAAGATACAGCATGTTTTCAGTGTTTCATTATCTTCTTTTTTCCAGTCAGTCTCTCCACTACCTGCTCAACAGACAGATGAGTCTCTTATCAGAACTAGCAGATGGCAGAGCCAGTCAGTTTGAATTTTCCAACATGCATTCATAAAACATTTCTGCAAATTTTGTTAAAGTGCATTATATTACAGCACAATTGGGAATATAAGCAGACAGATAGCACAACTTCTGTTCAGGAGTGTATTTTTAAATCTTGTCACACAGTTCTGTAAAGCAAAGAATATACTGTAACGCAAAGAAAGCAGACTGAATCTTCATTGGCGTTGTCTTCAGTCCCCCTCATTTCAATGACTGATTTCAGAGGATGAACCACAAAATTATCTTTGCAGTTTTTGAACAGGGGAAAAATTTTCTCATTGATTTACTGAGAACTTAATGTCCATTAAATGAATCAGAAAATTGTGTAGCACTGTATACTGTAGAATTTTAACACACTCATGAAGTAAAAATGGACTAAATGGTTAATTAATAGATAATCTAAATATATAGCAGTTCCTTGGTGTTATACATAATCGTTTCTGTACAGTTACATCAGTTTTGCCCTGTTTTCCAAGTGAGTACTAAAAATCACTTCCCTCCCATCTATCCTCTTCTACCTGTCCCCCCTGAGAAGAACCGGGGAATGGGGGATGTGATTCCACACAATCCCCAAAGAATGACAGCAGTACCCTGGCTAACTAACTCAGTTTTATTGTTCAGCATGACATCTTTTGGTATGGGATACGTCTTTGGCCAGATGGCATCAGCTATCCCAGTTCTCTTCCTTCCTAGCTTATTGTGCACCCCTGCTCTCTCTCTGGCAAAGCAGCATAAGAAACCATAAGTCTTTGAGCAGAAAGCACTTCTCAGTAAAACACCAGTTTATTATCAGCATTATTTTCATCCTAAATACAGAACATAGTGCCATACCAGCTACTAAGAAGAAAATTAAATCTATCCTAACCAAAAACAGAACAGCTAGGTAATATAAGGAAGATGAGTGAGTTGGAAGAATAAGTTATTGAATAATGAATGTTCTTCACTGGATAAATTCAAATTATACTCAGACCAACAGGACATATCGAACACTTTGATAAAGTAAAGAAAAATTTAGCTTGGAACTGCTCATTTCTTTCTTCTCTGTTTCTCCCTGTAATAGGAACAACTGATGCAACTTAAAAATTGATACAGACTCATATTAAAGAAAAAAAATAATCTCAAGTTATTCCTAAAATAAAAATAATTATCAATCAGCAATCAGTGTTATGGAATGCCCTGGAATAAAACCTGTTCATTTAATTTCATATATTTCATTTATGATGTTGCACTGCTTAATAAGTTTAATAAATGGCTAAGATTTCCTTTCAGATATGAGTCTATGGAATGCGTCTCACATCACAAACATGGAACTATACAGTACATATAAGAAGGAAGAATTTAGCTATGGACATATATAAGTGAAATTATCTCAAGAAACTACAAACTACTTGTGCACTTAGATACTTAGATAAGTCTAGACTAACAAATTAGATTCATTCAAGAACATTAGGTAATACATTTTAAGTAGAGAAAGCCTGCCAGAATACATATTTATATATATAAAAAAATATTTTTATTAATGTTTTCCAATTTCCTGACATGCTTGTATATACATGTATAAGATTATATATATTTTATATAAATTTCTATATATTTATTAGAGATGGTTGTGAAACTATTAGATCAAGATTTATATATGTATATTTTATTGTACATCTCATTTTATTATATGACATATATTTACCAATATCCTGCATTTATACTGCATATCTAAGACAGAGCATAATCAACAACATATTAATTCCACATGTAATTCATATTATAATGACACTGGGCTGTGGATGACAGGAAAGTATCTGGCATATTTAATTATTCTCACTTTTAAACTTACTGGACAATTTATTATTTTTCAGGTCATTCTTAAAGTATATTGGGGAGGGATTGCACAGGAATTTAGAGATATTTCCCACTTTTAAAAATCCTAGAACACTGACAAAAGAAGAAAAAAGAACAAGTCAGCACTTATGCAAATGTTATTCTCACAGAGCAGTTCTTTATTTTGGTCACAAATTCTAGTTCAAAGTTATCTTGTATTGAAAATTCTTAAGGATAGTTTTGATTCACAACAAAAAACACAAAAAAACTGATACAAAAACTGAAATATATTCAATTAGCTACATTACATGACTTATGGAGGAGTTTATGTATAGAAAAAGAGTATTAATCAGAGCCTATGAAATAATATTCAGATTTTGTATTGACTAATAAGGCATAACTATTAATAGACAAGATACTCACTGCATTACTATTGCTCTACTTAACATAGCACTAGAACATACAGGGCCCGATTAATCAACATGATCTCTGAAAAATAATTACAAATTGCCTGATTTCCCCAGTCACCCTTTCTCCCTCCCACCTCAAAGTATTTTTGAGTCCTTTACAGTCATGTTATCATACCATATTCTTTTACAATGGAGAGAGAGAGAAAAAAAAAAAAAAGAAAACAGAAAAAAAAAAGAAAAAAAATTAAAAAAAATCAGTGTTATGAGAAAAGCAATGTAATAATATGCTCAAATAAATGGATAGACAGTACTGAAAACACTGGTACTATAATTATGGTATAACATCAGTTCCAAGTAGTAATAAACTCAGTCTCTCACTGAGGAGTTTGGGAGGTTTTAGCCACAGACTTGTAACAAATTTATTGTGGGTTTGTACTTTGACTGAACCTTTTTGGTAGATCAGAAAATAACATATTGTACTTGATGACAGTCAGACTTGAGCTTATTTTTATCCAGAATATGTTTTAATGATCTCTGTAGAGAAATTGTTAGAAATAATTTAAGGTGTGTAAATTCTGTCTTCCTTTACTTCATTCTTGGAAAAATCTTAGCTGCTCTGTCCTACCTTTGTTGAAAATTCAATCTGAGATGAAAATGAATGGAAGCAAACAAAATGATCTTAAACCCTGGTATGTTTTTCCATACTCATGAAATGATCTTGGTAGGCTTCATTCTTACTACATACTAACAAGATTTTGTTTTCATCAGTTCCTTCTGTTTTTTCCAATATGTATCTAAATTCCACTAAAATTACTTTCTTTTCTTATCAACACAGAAAAAATAGTGAGCAAAGTGTTATCTTTGTGTATGGGTTTTAAGCTGTGTGTTTCAGAGCTGATAAGCAGAGATGCAGTGACTGATAAAAAAAGAAATACAAGAAATGATGCTACTTTCTCAGACATTTCTGAAAAAAACAAAACAAAACAAAACAAAAAAAAACAAAAACCAAACAAACAAAAAAAAAACCCATAGCTTTCAGGGTAAGATCATTAAAGATAGTGTTTCATAGTAATTGAAGAACTTGAAATTATAACTTTCCAAGAAATGTGTGCAGTCACACCAAATAAAATAAAGTCAGTGTCTAGAGATGATATTTGTAGCTAAAGTGAGACATAATTTGTACATGTTAGATTTAATAAATTTGTTACGAATGTTAGAGATACAGCAACACAACAGGTGATGTACATGCATTTTTACATTTTTAGGTAATTGACTATGTTGTAAGTACTATGATTATGTGAACTGATAGCAAAAGCAACAATTTCTTAGGTTGCTTGGACTGTGTAAATAATTTGAGAGCCCTACATGTACATTATATGTATCAAATTCTACTGTGAGATACTATCCCCTTATAAATTTTATATTATTAAAATTTATATCTGAAGTTGATAGGACTGTATATTTAAATAACTGGAAAGCTCATTCTATATTCACGGACTTAGATTCTGTCAAGACTACCTAAAATATCACTTTGCTGAAATAAGCTGTAGGAAATTATCTATCTAATCATAATTGATCAGAGAACTGAATTTATGAACTCTCCAAGCAGCAATAGGTGAAACATGAAAACTTTCAGTTACTACTTGATTATCTCAGAAGACCTCAAAGCTTCTTGGGCATGAAGTATTGGGCTTCTTTAAATAAAAGTTATCAGACTATTCAGTACAATATATAATGCATGACAATTCTACCATGCAAGCTTGATGCAAACTTAGCAAGAAAAAAATCTTGATAAGAAAAGAGCAATAAAGAATATAACTTGGTGATACTTGAGGGAATCAAAATTTATACCGCTAAAGCTGCAAGAATGTCAGGGGAAACATTTTTTTTCCACCATTCTACATACAGATTAAATATCTGTGTCTAACCCTGAGTCAAAATTTAAGTTTTGCTGGAACAAAGGGAATGATATGTGACTGAAATAGATAAGCTATTGGTATTTGCTGCCATGTGTTTAAAAACTTAATAGATTGGTTTTTTTTATCTTCCTGTTACTCATGTGCACAGTGAGAAAAACACATAGGCCTGCAGAACAGGCTTTAAATACTATTAGGATCAACAGGAGACTACAGAATAGTGCACACAGAAAATTTGTTTTGATCCATATTGTATTAGATTTAGGAAAATTTCACTGCAAGTCTATGTGAGATCATATTATCTGTTAGTTTGCAAAGTTAAGGAAAAATGCTGGGAAATGACAGTGAAAATATATATAGATATTGGCATTGCACAGATTTACTGTTGTATTATGATGGCTTGAGTGTTTTTCTTGTATGATGGGAAAGTTTGCTTTGATCAACAGTGTAGGTATCTCCACCTCTTTCAGAGGCATACAGTGGACAATAACAGATATTTTTATTGCAATGAACAATACTATCAACAATTACAGTTCTTAATATTTAAATGCAGTAAATTTGATGAACAGTTCATTCAGCCATTCCAGGCTACTCTAGAATCATACATTGAAAACAGTCTCTGCAACTCATCAATAACTAAGGCAGTAATTCATTTTTTGACCCTTAGATACTTTCTTCATTTCAGTCTTAACGCTTGTCATAGTAAATAATAATTTATTATTATTTTTATTTGTGTGTGTGTGAGAGAGAGAGAGAGAAAGAGAAATTTCACAAAATAATTTCAAACTCAAGACTGAAAAAGGTGAAGAAGAGTATTGCCAGTTGTTGATTATCAGGATTAGTTTAGTTTCACTAATTAGCTACACCATCTGATAACATTTTTGATAAAAGCTTTTTCTGAAGAACAAATATGGAACAATAATTGGAATATCTGGGAGTTCTGTACAACTCAGTAATCGAAGGTTTATTTTTAGCTGAAAACTTGGGCTTTTCTGGAGTTTTTGCCTCCAAATTTTAATGGCTTTTTTTCTGTAGGCAAGGCTGGTGACACACAGATGGAACTCATTACCTGCAGTACCACATGCTGCTCAAGAGAAAGTTTAATGAGGATGAGAAAGTGGCTGAGACTTTTACCCATTGTTTTCCATCACCAATCATCATGACTGCTTCAGGAGGTGTCACAGCTAATACTGCTTCTGCAAGTGCATAAAGGGACTCCACTAAAAATTTTCCCCAAAAGACTGAACTATCAAAGAAAATTTTCCTTTGCACATATTATATAGTCAAACATTCCAGTAGAATTAGCAGATTCTTTAAAACCTAACACAATGGATTTTATTGAGAATAGTGTGCTGAGAAAAATATAATATTCATTTAGACAACATGGCCATATGAAAGCAGCATATTGTACATAAATTATTGCATTGAAAGGAAACAGAATTCTATTTCTGAAGGTTAACAATGAGAAAAATTCTGTTTTGTCTAGCACTAACATAAAATATAATGCTCAACAGAAGGAAAACTTGTACTAGTTGGAGACACTAATATTCAGATCTACAATTTTTCCAGCATTTCCTTCATGCTTCAGATTTTGCTTCTCTTAGTTAAAACACTTCCTTGTACTCTGCTCACTCTTTTCTCCAGTAGTTTGGTGTTGGTGTTCGAATTATCCAGATTTTATGAGGATTTTGTAGCTCTCCTGTGTGCTGACTCCCATTATCACAACCTTGGGCACTGGGTCCACATTAACAGTCTTCCTTGATTACACTGGGACAGTTTTCCAAGGTCCAGTTTGGATCTTTGGCCACACAGCTAAAGGACTGAGGTACCTGCAGTGGTTGTTCCCGTGACAAAGGTTTGAAGTTGTTTGTCACAGCAAGGTACTGCTCAGTCACTCCAGGTTACTCACAGGCATTCTTCAGCCTTTTAAAGGTACTTGCCATCTTATGAACTTAAGGCAGTATTCTTAGTTCTCTCATACCTGATAGCAATATCCTGGCAAGGTGCCTCGTGTTGCAACTGCTTTTTTTCTAGCTGCAGAGTCCTATTTCATCAATCCCTTTCTAAGTTGTTTCATTTTGTTCTGAAGCATTATTTATTTGTTTGTTTGTTTACCTATTTTGTTCTGTAATATCTTTACTTTTATTATATAGGTGCATTGGTCATGTGGATGTGGATGTGGACCTTCATTTTCTGACTGTTGTGGTATGGAAACAAACAATACCCACCACATATTAGAAATTGAAGAATTTAAGAGTGAGGAACTTTATCTGCTACAAAGGTAGGTACATGCCCAGTAAGAACTATTACTGTTCTGTTGCCTTTCCAACAGGAGCTGGAGGCTAGAACTCTGGGTCTCTAGCAGAGTGCGCAAACACAATAAGCATCAGTAGCTCAGCATTTCTATCTGCATCTAGTACAAAGACAAAACATCTTTGAAACAGAGTTCATATCCAATTGCAGTCCAGGTTCTACATTTAGCTCTAATCATGTGTGTAAAAAATCTCTGATCACAAGGTTAGAAAAGGCAGCTTAGAGTGCTTGAGGGTGTGCTATCTGCATAGACATCTCTATAATCTGCTCTTTCTTTTGAGATAACAACTGAAAGAGTGAAAAAGGAAGGTAAAATACACCTAATTGAGAGACTGGAACTAATATAAGGAGGCTACTGATGAAGTATTTGATAGAAACATTCATTTTCTACAGATGATATACTTGTTGAAAAAACACAAACAATTTATAAGCAATTTATAAATAATAATTACTGTAAGCTTGTAATGCATTCTATCAAAATCTGCTTAAAATTGTTTTTTATTAGGTCGCACAGAAGCTGTCTCTGCACAGGTCCATTGCCAGGGCCTTAAAACAAAAATGAACTGAAAGAGAGTCCATTAAAAAAAATCTATTATTGAAGAGTTTAAAATAAATAAATAAATAAATAAAATAAAATTCTCTTTCTACTCAGGAGGCATGCAGCTTTTTATTTTTACATTTTGCAGTCCTTGACATAACATATAGTTTGACCTCAGCTGCCTTTGTTGAAATCTTCCCTTGTATTCTGTATTCTACCATGCTGGCAAATAGGAATCTAGACCATATCAACATGCTGTCAGCATGGAATTATTTCTCTCCAGTATTTTCTTTTATCCAGTAAAAGTTTGATGCATGCTTGATATAAATCTAGGAAAATAGGACTGTTTGATACATGCTCAGAATAGCAGGAGTTTTACTGCCTTGTGCTTGCCAGAATTGTTTCCTGGAACACTTGGTGTTAACTGGCAGAGATTTGATAAGGTGGATGGGGAATAGCTGTGGGTAGCTAACAGGTCAACATAAGAATGTAACAGCACATCACTGGCTACAGATTTTTGGCTACAGATTTTCAAAGCTAATAGAAATGAGCATATGGTTGTTACACCAGTGACAGATCTACTCTATTAAATACCTGTTAGAAGAATAAAAGGAAGAGAGGGAGTGGTAAATGTCTTGTGACTAGGATTATGAGGTCTCTTCTGCTTTCCTAGGCAATCACAAACACATGCATTGGGATAAGGTTTTAAAATAGTTTTCTACATTTATGTAAACAGTTCATGTGCTTCTGTGATCAAACTGGTGTCAGTAAGTGCTTTGAGGTAAAGAAAAACAGCCAATTTGAGAATACTTTTGTGTGCCTCCGGTGGCGCAGCGGTAGAGTTCCCGTTTGCAACACCAGGGGGCCCGGGTTCGAATCCCCCCCTGTGGAGCAGGGGGTAGAAGTGCCGCTCTGCTACACAGAGGGCTCGAATCCCGGGAGTTGAACTCAATGATCTCTAAGGTCCCTTCCAACTCGCACAATACTACGATACTATGATACTATGATAGTTTATTCACTCTTTTTGAAAGAGGATTCAAAAGAGAAAAAATTATCACCATGAACATCTATGTTCAGCAGAACAAGGCATATTTAGATGGATGCCTGAATGGGACCTTCCAATAAGAATAGCACAATCAAAGAACGAAGAAAAAAAAAATGGGATTTTAGCAAAAGAAGTATAAAATAGAGAGGTTGGTCCAGAAAACCAGAGAGAAAGAAGTTTTTGGAGGAATAAGGGATAAATGTCTTTTCAGACTGCAGGACAGACAGGAAACTCAGTATGGAAAATTCTGGGTTGAACAATTTTACTATTTAGGACAAATTTCCTTGTTTTCA
This sequence comes from Excalfactoria chinensis, assembly GCF_039878825.1. Lineage (NCBI taxonomy): Eukaryota > Metazoa > Chordata > Aves > Galliformes > Phasianidae > Excalfactoria > Excalfactoria chinensis. The sequence goes on from NC_092826.1 coordinate 41,685,075, forward strand.
GAAATACTCAGCATTCACAGCTTTTTGGTAGAAATGTAATTGCATACCTGGGCTTAGAAAAAGTGGTCTTGTCTGTCTATTCCTATTCATTAGCTTATTAGGACTTGTTTTAGAGAGCGTAGCAGTTGTGCTTTGTTCTTGTTTTAAAAATGGCTTGGAACAGGAAAGTTATTAGTGAGATGCAGGCTGCTTTCCAGATACAAGATTCTCTGTATTTCATGACTTTTGTCAGGGCATTGTGGTTGGACATTATCCATATTGTTTAGTTCTGAAATAAAGAAATAAAGATACTTTTCCCAATAAAATAAAACATAAGGTGATCTAGGATCATTTTACATACTAATTTCCCAAGGGCAATTGAGTCACAGAGGATCTATTGAACCCAGTGAAAAATGAGACTAGACTACTGTATTCTCATTGCAGTGTTAAGATGTTTCTTCTATCCTATCTCTGTATATGTCAGGAAAAATACAAGACAAATCAATCAAAGTAACAAAGGCTACATATTGACATCACGTACTGCCTAGAAGCTTACTTACATACATTCAGTAAACATTTAATGAGGGGTTCTCTTTAAATTAGTTGGACAGGACTTTTCACAGCTTTTCTGTATTCAGATTGCCTTCATGGTCTTTTGCTCTGCATATATACCCTATTTCTAAGTACATTTTTGTTTTGATTGATACAACCTTAGAGAGTGCCTTGGAGAGAAATGCTGAATTATTATGCCTTGAATATAGCTAGCTTTCATCCACTGCAATACCTTTGTCATAGCCCAATACTTCAAAGCTAATCTTTGATAATGAGCTTTTTCTTTCTTTCTGTCTATACTTAATGCAATTTTTGCTGTTAAAATTATAGTCGACATGACTTCAAGAAATTATTTTCCAAATCTCTATTTTTTTTTCATGTTTGATGTGAACATCTACTGAAAAGTTTTTCTTCTATTTCCCTCTGATTATTCTTTTTTATAAAACTTTTACAGATGTGCTTTTTTAACTCACTTTTTTTTTTTTTTTTTTTTTTTTTTTTTTCTAGTCTGTATCTGTGCTATCCTCAGTTTTTAATTTGTTTCTTTTAAGGAAGCAATACTGTTCCAATCTGATTTTAAGGATAAAATCCTGAATTTGAATCTTATTTTTACAGGTTGGGAACTAGTTTTAAATGGTTCTTTCTAAGTCACTGCCATGAGAGAACTAGGTTGAAGTTTTCTTAACTAACATAAAGATTAAGATTCTCCTGAAACTTGCTTTGACCTTTTATACCTTTGATATGTCTTTATATTTCTGAGGCTAGCAAGCTTTGTATCCCTCTTCCCCTAGGGGGGGTCTGTGATCTGTGAGAATTAGCAGGGGATTGAATAGGTTTATTCCTCTCTTTTGACTGTACAACAGTAATCTTGGGATTTTTTTTGTGTTATATCCTAGATTTCTTAGTCTATTTCCTGCTTTTCAGGAATGTCTTTTGTTAGCTTTTCCTTATATTTTTTTCTTTGAGAAGTCAGAGCAATTTTTACGTTGTTCACACTCCTCTATTTTTTTACTACACAGGATAAAGTAGTTATGGTTCCTACTTATTTATTTAGTTACTTATTTCAATCATGTTCTATTTACTGCAGATTATTTTAATTATTGCAGATTATTTTAATTATTGCAGATTATTCTTCTCCAAAAACCACCAAAACTGAATGACCTAAATCTTCTTTTGGACACAAGCTGAAAGGTTTTGCTCTTTTACAGTACAGTTCATCTCAAACTCTATATTTTTAATAATGGCTTTTGCATGTGCACTGACTGAAATATCTGCAAATTTAATGATAAGTAATAAATCTGGGTCATGCTCCAGCATTCACTGGGTGAATAAAAGATCTGCTAAGAACAGCAGCAATGGAAGAGTTTGAAGAAGAGAAAAGTTTTTAGCTTTTTTCTACCTATATTCCCAGAGAATGCTATTTTATTTTTCAAATTATATTTAAAACAAATTATGATCCAAAATTTCAGTAAGATTTTGTAAACAAAAATAGTAATAGTAATATGTTCATCAGAAAAGTCTGAGCTGTTAGCATGGCTTCCCCTCATTTGGTGCTTGTTTTCTTTTGATGAGCATGTATAAAAAGGAGGAAAGAATCAAAACTATTTTCTTCTACAAACTCAAAATCTCCATGCTGCAATTTCCGCTAACATTGTTAGCTCTTTCTGGGTCGCATGGTTGCCACCTTTCCAGTTGACTAGTCCTGGGAGACTGTTAAAATAAAAATAGTATTTTAACATGAATAATCTAATTGTTCTACTGAAAAAGGAAATCTCATCTGATCAGAGCTTGTCTGATCTGATCTGTAGAGCTAAGTAAGATGACTTAGAGTTTGGAACACAGTTTTCAATAAATATAAATTTGTACAGGAAAATATTGATGAAACACCAGAGGACGTTTTGTTTATTGTGCACATCACAATATCACAATAGGCAGAAATGATTATCTACAGATAGAAATAATTATGTATTCAAATACAGACAGTCCAAATATAGCCAGAATGATCACATAGTAAGTGCCAGATAGAAGATTGTCTTTCAGTGATCTAAATGCTATAAGCACATGTCATGAGATTGTAAAGTTTTGTAAATCATATGTAACTCAGTGAAATGATGCTGAAATGTTTTCTACCCTCTCTCTCTCTTCATAAAAAGTTCAACTTTGATCTCAGTCTCTAATCATTTTTTCCTATTTCTCTTCATCATTAAAATCTTTGGAAACAACATGGTTTGGAACATTAATTCATAGTCTCTTTCAAATCAAGAAAGCCTTCCCATGAATGTAGGCTTTGTCTCATTTTTAGACTGAACAATTTTTAGGAAAATTTAAAGCGTTCTCCTATACTCTGCCTTCATCTTGTAATTTTTCTCTGTAATTGTATTTTTGCATGTTACACACCAAATGCATTTTTTTAAATCTTATCTTCCACTGGTCTGAGTCCATTCCCATATCTTTCAAAGTTCCTCTAGTCTCTCATTAGTTAAGTGCTTTTTTTTTTTTTTTCTTTTTTATCTAACAGACAGACTCTACACTTTGTCGCTTAGTTTACATATTTTTAGTACTAGAAGAGCAATTCACAAAGATTTTTCTGCTCCTGCCTTCTCATTTGCATTTAGGACGTGTTTTTTTCCTATTGAAAAATCTACATGGAGTTGAAACATTTTTAGGTGCAAGATTGTGTTGCCCAGAGATCATTGCTTAACAGCAGCATTCACAGACACTAGCACGTGCAATAGCAGTCTGGGATAGCATCCATTGCCAAAAAGAAAATGGAAGTGATTAACCATAAGAGAAAGTGATTCTTTCTCTTATAGTGTTTGTACCTCTCCCAGTTGAAAAGTAATATATTTTTTCTCCACTGGAATCTGGAGCATAATACTCTCTTGGCTAAACTATCATTTAATCCTTCTTATGAATATAATATTTAATATATATTCTTTTTGTCATTTAGCATACGTTAATGAACTCTTGCATCAGGTACATTTTACATTTTTGCACTTCATTAGGCCACGTGAAGTGGCTGAATGAGTTTGAGCTCATGAGTCAAGGTTTTTTTTGATAATTTGGGGCACATTTTTAATTGATCCCTAAAGGACTGTTCCAAAAGCCCTTCTTTTTCCCAAGTGCTAATAATATGGTGACAAATCACACTGTTCACTTTCTTGTTTCCATAGCTGACAGAAAGTGTACCTCATAATTTATTCATCACATCTGCTTGCTGACTTCTAATTAACAATCATCATTCTAAATAAGCATAATAATATTTTAAGTAGTAGTGAAAGTTATTGTTATTATTAAACAATTATTTGTAAAGCCTGTATAAGTCATAATCATGTAAGTTGTTGTTATGAGCTGTTCCATCAGATGACATGATAAGATGCTTGACAAAATTTTGTAGTATAACTGTTGGAACTTATGTAAATAAGAACCTCTGTGCAACTTAACAACTTCAGTTCATTGAAATTTTATCACTGGGATCTAGACAATAGAGGTCAAAGAAAAACACTGGAGTGCATTGGCCTAGGAGTGAGAAGATAAGATACAGTCCATTCCCTGTCACCATACCTGTACTGAACCTTGAGATGTTGCTTTGCTCATCTGCTACAGATGTCTATCTCTGTAAAGAATATATATCCATACATCTGTTCCTCCTTTTTGAGTTCCTCAAAACAAGAGTTTTGTGAAAGCTTCAATGAATATGACAGAAAAGACATAACTGGGAGAAAAGATAAATATTCTTTTTCAACATTCAGTCTTAAATTCTTGATGACAAACATGCAGAAGAAAAATATTAATATAAAATTTGTAGGACATTCTTTTTATACGTTGAATGAGAATGGCCTGGAAAAGCAGAATTATTGATGTTTTGTAATGTTTCGTAGTTAATTTCAGATAATTTTAGTAGCCTTCTGTTGACTCTCAGTCTTGAATATAGTCACAGATTCCCTCTGATGCACTCTGATGCACAGATCCACTGAAGTAAATAAAAGGCACAGAGTATACAAGTTTTATCAATTTTTGCTATTTCTCTGCTATTTGCTTTTTATTTATTTATTTAAAGCGAACAAAACCTGAGTCAGAAATACTTTCATGCTACAGAAAACCTCTTGGTGGAAAACATGCTTTTAATCATTCTGGAGAATATGATAAATGATCTGTCCTTTCAACTGGAGCTGAAATCACCAAGAAATGAGAGTTGCTTTTCTAATCTGTGAGTCTTTAGTTTTTAGAAGCAGAGCAGGAGAGCGAACAATAAAAATTTATCAGCAAGTGATATAAACCAGGAATTATTTGAAACTGTCACTTGTTTTGGATACCACAGGGAAACTGGATTTTAATCTATAGTCAGTGTTGTTATAAAGACACTACTTTATTTTCAGTAAAATTATCTTAAAATTAATTATTTTGCATACATAGAAAATGAACTGATATGTGGTGTGGAACTGAACTTTCTAAAATTCACAGCTGAGGCACAGATAGGTAGCATGACCTAATAGCAGTAAAATGAAATAAAGGGAGGAGATTTGGTCTTAAACAAAAAGTAGAAAAAAATTGTGGACTGACTGGAGAAGAACCTGAAGATGATCAGGGCAGTGAAGAACCTGCTGAATAGTTGAGTCCTTTCACCCTGGAGAAGAGAAGGCTCCTGGGGAATCTTATTATAGTTTACCAGTAGGTAAAGGGTGGCTGCAAGGAGGACAGCAGCTCACTACAAAAGGAATCACATGGAGAAGATAAAGAGCAATGGGTACAAGCTTCAACAAGAGATGTTTTGACTTGATGTTAGAAAGAGAAATTTTAAATGAAGAATCAACCACTTAACCTCCTGAGAGACATTGTTAAGTACATCACTTGAGGTTTTCAAGATCTAGGATAAGGCAGATAAAGAATTAGTTGGATAGTTACAGCCTTTATACTGATGTGGAGGCCAGAGACAAGTGGTGTCCCCAAGGGGTCCATCTTGGGATTGGTGCACTTTAACATCTTTATCAGTGACATAGATGATGGGCTAAAATGCACCCTTAGCAAGTTTGCAGATGACATTAAGTGGAATTTTTTATAGAAAAAAAGTATTCAGTTTTTACAGAAGAAGGAAGGAATACCATCCAAAGGGACCTTGACAGCCTTAAAAAGAGGACCTATGTAAACCTAAAGAGGCTCGATGAATCCAATTACAAAGTGTTGCAATTGCGTTGGAAAATTCCAGATACATATACACACTGGGAGTAGAACTCACTGAGATTAGCCCTTTGGAAGACTTGGGGATCTTGTTGGATGAAAAGCTAGACATAAGCCAGAAGTATGTTCTTGCAGCTCAGAAGGCCAAGCGTATCCTGGGCTGCATCAAAAGAGGGGTGGCCTGCACGGAGAAGGAGGTGATTGTGTCACTCTACTCTGCACTTGTAAGGCCCTATCTGAAGCACTGTACCCAGGCCTGGGGCCTGCAATACAGGAATGATACTGAGATTTTGGAGAAAGTCGAGAAGAGAGACATGAGGATGACCAGAGGGCTGGAGCAACTAGAGAGGTTGAGGGATTTGGGCTTGTTCAATTTGGAAAAGAGAAGGCTCAGGGGAGACCTAATTGCAGCCTTCCAGTGTTTAATGAGATATTACAAACTGGAGGGAAATCAAGTTTTTACAAGGGTAGAGAGTGAGAGGAAAAAGCGGAAAGGTTTTAAAATGAAGGACTGGAAATTTGGATAAGTTACCATGGAGGTTTTTTACAAAAATGGTGGTGAGGTGCTGGAACAGGCTATCCAGAGAAGCTGTGTATGCCCCAGCCCTGGAGGTGTTAAAGGCTGTGCTGGGCAACCTGATCTAGTGCTTGATCTAGCAGGTGGCAGCCCTGCCTATGACAGGGAGAGTGGAACAAGATTATCTTCCAGCCCATGCTACTCTATGATTCCATGCAATTGGCCAAGAGGCTAGATAACCTCACCTCGGCTCCCTTTTCCCATGGAGGGTTTGTACTGATGATCTTTCAAGGTCCATTTCAACCTATTACATGATTTCACAAAATTTGCAATTTGTTGTCAGGTGCTCGATTCTGTGCAGTTATTTCAGAACACAGCTTTTACAGGAGCTGTTGCCTTCTAGATGTTACAGCTCCCAGGAATCAGCAGCCTGGGGAAACAGGGAGCCTCATGATAGATGAAACTGAGTAAGTGAACTACATAACTGATTTTCTGATTTACATTACTGTTTCAATGGAAATAACTATTTCTGTTCTATCTGAACACTTAAAAAACCTACCCAAAATATTATTAAATAATGAGATTTTGAAGATTACATTACCTATAAAAGCTTGACCTTTCATTAGTTACATGAGGAGGCAGTAGAAAAGTCTCTAAAGCTGAAATCTGAGTTCATTTTTAATGGCAAGTGAAACAGTAGGTCCTTTAATCTCACTTAGGCCCTGTTCTAGCACCACAGGTGGTTCAATATGTAGACTTAATCTGTCCTAAACTGTAAGTTTTAAAAGTACTTCTTGTCTCTTTGTAAGATAGTTCTGAGCAGATCTGTGTAACTAGAATCCATTTTTTTTTTTTTTTCCCTGATCTTTTTTGTTGGGCCATACTATGCATCTTGCATGAACTGTTAACTTCTTTGCAGAGCAATAATCAGTGATTTCTTGTTTTACCCACCCATATGTGGAAGAAACAGTGATGAGAAATGTAGAAATGTATGGTTAACAATTTAATAATCAGGATGTCATTATCCTGTATGATAGTCCTGTATGAAGCTGGATAGAACTATTACAGTGTAGAGTGTAAGTATGCACTTTAAGATAACAACTTCAGTATAATTTCTGAAATTTTGGGTTTTTCTCCATCAGAACAGAACTCCAATATTGCCAATATTACATGCAAACAACTGTGTGGAAGCACGTCTACTTTTCCCTAGCCTGTTGATACCTGAATTATGGATTTTTCTCAGTTAGAATGCCCAATCTAGTCATGCATAATGTTTGTGTTAATGTGTTAATCTGGGTATGCAAAATCTAGTTTTGCATAAAAGAATTCTAACTATGGCCATACTGAGAAAGAGAAAACCAGCATGAAGTTATTTGTAGGCATAAATAAAGACCATTTAGTAGTAATAAACAGTGTGGCATTCTTTTTACTCTAACTTGAAACTTGAAACAAAGCTACTTATTTTCAAAAGAAAACACATCAATTATTGATGTATGAATATTCTTTTTTTTTTTTTTTTTTTAAATAGAATTATTTCCTATTCATTAGCATTTATCCAAAAGTCATTAATTTTATTTCGCATTTGGGTGATAGTATTTGAATTGTAAATAATTCTGTGTTCTCCATAATTTAACCACATTTTGCATATTCATGAAACAATTTAGTCAAAAGATGTAGCAGGGCATGCATTGCTTTGGGATATAGTCCCATTAGGTAATCATGTGGTACTGTGCTGCCTATGGCATGGCCTACTTCATTTAGCACCCAACAATGAGAAAGAACCCATGCACCAGTGTCTCATGTAATTGAGATGAAGAGACCCCAGTGAAAGCACTTAAAGAGCATATTCAAATTAATACATTCACACAAGTTAATATAATCTTTATGCAAAATAATCAAACATAGAGATACCTAAGTAAAACCATGACTGGAAAACACAGGATATCTTTGTTTTAATATTTTATTTTTCTTTATAATGAAGTACTAATTTCTAAGTTCTGTGCAATACAGTTGTTGTGTATGTGATTAATACATAGACAGGTAGGTCGACCTTCAAAAATATCTGACAATAGAAACAAAGCATAAAACGACTTAAAAGTAGTGTGAGGAAGAATGTGGAGAGCAAAGTGTTTCATGAACACTTAGTATTGCAAAACAGTTGCATTATATACAGATAAATATAAAGAACAAGGATACAAACATACATAATGCTTCCAAAATTTCTAGAAATGATAAGTTTGTTGGTTAGACAAAGGAGAATGTTAACTCAGAAGGAAGCAAGTACTCATCAAAAAATTGTCAGTGCTCTGAAAAAGACTCAAGTTTTGAGTTTCTAGTGGATTTCTAAGGCAAGTAAACCATGTACAAGATACAATGATACATCAGAAAGTGTTGTCCCATATCATCTAGTTGAGCCCTACAATGGCAAGTTTGGCCATCCAAGTAGGGCCCATCACTGATTAGGACTCTTAATGGGTTAGCAACAGTTTAGGACTGAACAGTATGGTCTTGCTAAATGTTGTGTTTGTTTCCTAGCATTCCTCTCTCAATGTACTTGCTTATTTCTATTGTCTAATCAAAGCTAAAATTTCTAGAACAATCATGAAGATTTAAGAATACTGTCTCTAAGTAAGGTTGATGACAATGCACAAAGTAACAAAAAATACAGAAATATTTCTTTAGAACATGGTTTCTGTTCATTTCTTCACTCTAGACATGGTTAGAGTTAGAATTAGATGTTCTTTATTATGCTTTTATTATGTTATGAGGGCTGCTCAGAAAGTAATGACTCCTATTTTATTATGTTGTTGTTTATAAATACAAACATGTCTCACTCTTAATGCTGCTGTGAAGACCATGTTCTAAGCTTTATTCCCATCTGTTATCTTTCAGTTGCTTCCTGTTTCTAGGGAATCAATTTCAAAGCCCTTCACATCTTTGTCATATTATCACCTTTCACTCATTACAAACTCCTGCTTCTGTTTATGCCTGCTTATGTGTCGTATTTCAAGTAAGCACTTACAGATACTATTTCTCACACTTATACTACATCTTGATCAGTAAATGAGCTAACCACTTTTCAGCTTTCCATGTTATTTCCCCTCAGTGCAAAAGCCAATAAAAATCTTGAGAAAATCTCTCCTGCTGAGATGGCAGTGAAACTTCCAAATAAGTTTTATGTTCTCTTTGTTTCCTTCATAAATAGCACGTGCTCCTTTTGGGTAAGGTCTGTGCAGTGTTTACACTTTGTTTATCTAAGAGAAATGCTATTCAATGCTTCTGTGCACTGTGATGACAAAAAAAAAAGAGGTCATTGTAAGTGGGCAATTAATCCCAAATAAGAGTTTTACGCAATTTATATTTCCTGAACTCTTGGAGATACAGTTATTTACACAAATCAGTTGACTCCTGAATAGCTTCAAACAATATTCATCTCACAGTCAGATTAATTCATTGTGTTTAATCCAAAATCAATGTTTTCAATCAGCCTTCCTTTTCCTCCTAATTTTTAATGTATAAAATGGCACTTCAGTTAAGAAGCACAGATTCTAAACAGTATAAAACCAAGCAAATACAGGATTACTTTTTTAAAGATTGAGACACTAAACCTTTGAGTGATTCTTTTCTTTTAGTAGTATTGTCATTGATAAAAGTGTGTAGATCAAGAAATAATTAAACTTCTGTCATTTTAATCTCAGAGGTCTGGAAATAGCCAATAAAATACAAGCTGGAAAAAGCCTAATTAGGTAAGACGCTAGATTTAAGTTTATGTTTTCCGAGGAGTAATTAGCAAGACTTAAGTTAAGAGAATACTAAAAAATTATTCCCAGGTGTATTTACTCACATTATTAGTGAATTTTGCTTTTAAGATTTATGCATCCCTTTCTGTTCACTTTCTTCCTGTATTTATTTGATTGAGCTCTAGCATAAAAAATAGTAATGGAAATGAGTTTAATAAGAAAACAGTAAATATATCAATTGCAACCTAGCAAAATAGTGGTGAAACTAAAGAATGCTGTAAGAACAATACAAATGGAAAAATGTAACTGAAAAATTTTAGACATTTTAACAAAAGAAAAAAATATTTCTTTTTCTTTTTGTGAAATTAGACAAATGTTATAGAAACTATATCAGAATAAAAGAATGTACAGAATTGAGAGCTATAAATAAAAAGTGTTATATTGAATATATGTATATATTTATAAAACACTGTCCTTTTATGTGTTGATTATTTTCCTCTAATCCCTAGAAACCTTTAGAAATATATTTTCTCAGGTAGTAGAAACAGCTATTTTATGAAAAAAATCATTTTCTAAGAACAAAGAGACATTTTTTTATATTATTTATGTACATTATTTCAGCAAAGAGAGAATGTAAACAAAACAGTGGTATGCAAGAAATACTCCCAACATTTTTAAGTAGTTAAATAATCACTTACTTTTTATCTGGTTGATGGAGTTGTGGCTCAAAGATATACCACAAATTTGTGTCTTGTAAATAAAGACACTGTGTTTTTGTTATAGTCAGTTTCTTTCTGTACTATATAACTACTATCACTACATATTAGTTGCTGTGAGATGAATAGCAAACATTTTAGTGAGATCATGGTTTTCTTTAAAATGTACATGGTATATCTCTAGCCCTTATTTTCATTCATATTCTCAGCAGTGGAGAATTTACACGATGATCACTTCAGATCTCTGAATGTATAATGGTATAAGAACATCTCTATCCTAAACACACATCTGTAATTCCATAGTGTAAGGTCTTTGCTTCCCTACTGCACACTCCTCAAAGCATTTCTGTGTCCTGAAGAAATTATTCACCTCTAAACTTCAGTGCAAACTAGTACGGTGTAATAAAAGATTGGATATTTTTAAAATATATTAAAATATATTTAGGTAAATCCAAAAATATCATAATTTCAGCATTTTTCATTTGAAGCACAGGTTATTAAGAATAAAATTGACTATCAAAAGTCATATATTTAAGACATTGATATATTAAGGAAAAATCAAAGGCATTTTCTATACAAAAATTCACTTATGCAGAAGTATTAATATTACATATACTGCTTACAGATGCAATTTGTATAAAAGTAGTTTACCTCCTCCTAGAATTCAGAGATAGTAGGAAGTCTGACTTAAGTATTTGTAGAAAACCTTAATCTTAAACAATAATAATTTCAAAGTATTAACTTGTTGAAGAATGACAGCTTTGTGTTGCTACATTTGGTATTCAACAAGCAGTCATTCAGACACAGCTGCCAATGCTGACTGATAAATGTTCAAAAGAGCCTAGAAGAATATTGACAAACCCTCAACTTGTGTGTAGTATGGAGATAAGGATACCAAAATTATATTTACTTATGCTCCTAGTGTGGCATGAAGCTTCATAAAATAGTGAAGCTAGGTTTTTTTCTACTTGTGTGAGATTTTTTTTTAGTTTTTATTTTTTAATTTACTTCTATGTACTGTAAGGTTCAATTTGTGTCCATTGATTCGGTGCTGGATAAAATTACATGACAATCTCCATGGGGGTGGATGGAGATTGTAGAAAGAAAACAAACTACCATCAAGAGTTTTCAACCTTAAAATCCCCAATCCCTATCCGCTATTAAAATAGGAAAATAAATAAATAAATAAAAAGGGGGGTGTGTGTGGAGAGGAGCAAAAGAAAGAAACAAAAATGCAAGGACAAGATGCAAGATGCAGTATTTTCTCAATAATTTCTGTCTAGGTTTGATCAGCAGGCATTTAGATCCTGTTGCATTTATCTAAAACATCCACAGAGATTAAAAATTCTATTTTACTCTCTTAACATATGTGAAAAAAGTAAGTTAATGACTTCTTCAATAAATTATAGGAGCTTTGTAATGAATTATTCCACAATTTGTTGGACTTACAGTCTTAAAATTTTAAATTAGTGTTTGCGTGTGAGGTTTTCTCTCACCAAATCTGTATGCTAGGGATAATCAGGGTTCCATGTAATTTAAATGGAAATTGCACAAGGACCCCTTCATTCTATGTATATATTTTGCCTCCTGGATAGGGTTAAAGACAAAGACCTGCAGCAGAAATTTACAAACGCTAAAGCTACACATTAGAAAGATTTATAGATAATCATTTCATTTAATGTTCTTCAGTGAAATTTTTAGTTCTCTACACTTTAAAGGAGCAAGTACCATCAACCCCCATGGCATTTGTCAATTCAGCAAAACATAATTCATTTTTGTAGAACTTTAGAGTAAATATAAGAAGTTTAACAATCTATTGAGAAATAACTTTTCGCTTTTGAAGTGATGGGTCATGACCTCTGTCCTTAAGGCTGTAACATTCTAGAAATGATCTAGAGAGGGGGTTTCAAATAGGTGGGACATTGCCCTTTCTGGTGACACCCAGAGAAAGAACAAGGACAAGGCTTCGAATATCTGTCTCTTTATTTAAGATAGTAAATTAGTAAAGATAGTAAAGATAGTAAAGAAATACAAATTATACAAGAATGAGAAACTGGACAAGTTTAAAGCTTATTTTTTCCAGATACTTCTCTTTGCATATGTATAGTTTATTCTTGATATTTTCAAAAATATTTCAAAGCACTGGTTCGTATATTATTTAGTATGAAAGCATTATATCTCAGGAATACAGCAACATATATTCAATACACTCAGATGGGTTTTTTCATTGCAATCCTTTTAATTTCAATGCAGATAGTTAAGCTGATTGTGCTGATGTTTTGTCTGACTGATATTCTTCAATGTACTCTGCAGTATTATCGATAACTGTTCCAGAATCCTCAAAAGGGTGGAGAAAAATAAATAGGAGACTATTTCATTTCACTACATTTAGTAAGCAGAAAGCTTGTGTTGCTACAAAAACAAAGAATTACTGAAGGCAAATTGCTTTTTTATTGTTCCCAAAAACTGGCATTTGAGTATGCTTTTTCTACAAATAGTTTTCAAGTTTAGAAAACTATGTCAGACAATGTTAGCTGAAGCTCAAAAATCATTGCCTCCATCTGTTACCCCAACAGATCTAATGTCACAGACAGAGTAAGCATGCTGACTTGTCAAAATGCACATAACTCAAAATGGTAAATCCTACAGCTTTCTGAGCAGTATCATATAATAATAAGGAGCTATTTGATTTTTTTTATTTTTTATTTTATTTTATTTTATTTTTTAATTGGATGCTTGGAATTGGACATTTATTACTTGGAGGTGCCTGCTTCTTTCAGATGAACTTTGCTGGAACTATATACTGCTGTAAATTATAAAAAGAGCTCAAATTAAAGTAAAAAAAAAAAGCAAGTACAAACTTAATAGATTTAAGATGCTTGTAAATTTTAAATGTGCAATTAAAGACAATAAGTCCAGCACAATAACTGTACAGAAGAGCTGACTCTCATTTTATCCAGTAATGAAGATATGCAGACTTTTGCTACATAAAAAAATGCAAGAGCTGGCCCATAATTAATTGTTTTTGAAGCTAAAATTGGCCTGGTAGAAGATATACGTGAATATGTGTATATATATGTATATGTATATGTATATATATATATAATATGGATTATTCTACAGTGCTAAGTAATCCTTCAGATTTGTCCATTGTCATTTTGGTATTTATGCCCTCTATGTAACTATAACTGCATTTGGAATGCCTGAAATTAAAACAAACAAACAAACAAATAAACAAAACATAATGTGGAAACATAGAGGAATAAAGGAATAAATTCTGAACAATTTCCCCCTTGTACTATCCCCACCAGCTCTTTGAGTTTATCTCAGTCATTCTTTCTATTCAGAACCTCTAGACTCAATCTCCTGCCAATATGGATTTCTCCTCTATACAGAAATACAACTGAGAAGTCATTGGAACTATTATAAAAGCAAACAAAGAGAGAGAAAATGTCACAAAAATGATGGAATAAGAATGCCATGTTTGCTTGCTCATCATCATCTCACAGATTTTCTTAATTTCTTACATATGCTCCATAAATCATTGAATTATTTGACTATATTCGAATGAAAATTTAAGTCTTAGAATCAGCATAATCAGCACTCATAATCTGGAAACACAGTGTGCTAGCTCAGTGTAATCTTCCAAATGCTCAGACACACATACATGCAAATATGTATGTTCTCTAACATCTAACTAACTATTCTCGCAATGATCTATAAGAACATATTCATATTGCATTCCAAAGTAAGAACCATAGTGTATTCAAGATGACTTTTCATTACTCAGCTTGGTGCTAACCAGCACTTACTAATTTTTCAGTCTACTCTTTCTTGAAGTATTAAAGTACATGCCAAAACTATTTCAGTAGTTATGAAAGCTAAGCTGATTATAAACAGGCAAAATGAATGACAGTAGGAGTGAAAATAATTTCAGAAGCCAGCAAATCATTGCAGTTCTCAAGAAAGTAAATCTTGCCAAGAAAAAAGACTTATACACTCGAACAGCCCAACGGGGGTGTAAGTACTATGTTAAAAGCACACAATTTTCTTATAAATCCATCAATCTCCAGCAGATTTATAATAATGAATTACATGACACAAACATCAGGGTGGAGGCCTGACTACAGTTTGTGCTCTGTGGATCGCCAAGGGTTCAGATGTTGCTTATGATTCAATTAAGCATCTAGTAGAAATAATGCCTAATAAAAGCTTATGTGAATTATGATAGCTGTTTGAGAGTGCCTGAATTTACTCTTCCTTTTCAATAAGCTTTGTATTGTTAATTCCTCAAAACAAACACTTTTCCTAAATTAACCACTCTGCTTTTCTGCATCTCTCTTCGTAATCTAACTGAAGATTTTTTAGTATATTTTTCTAAATAGGAAAGCCCAGCCAAAATCCTACTGTTTTTATTTAAACAGAAGGCATAGTCAAGAAAGCCTGCACAGATTCATGATAAGGTTGAACATGGCCAATTTGTCTAAAACCAGTATGATGTAATGGCTGTAGATTTTCATTTTACCATTGTATTTCATGTCAAAAAAAGAGACAGACAGCAACTGAAGAATAATTATCACCTCTTTACTCTTCTGAGAGTGTTAAACTGAGCCCTATTTACTTGGATAAACCTAGGTTTAGCCCAGTCTGTGAAAGTACAATGAGTATATTTCTCATTGCACTCTTCTTTGGCAAAGCTGAGAGGATAGATGTTAGACTGATGAATGAAATTTTCACTATAAATTTGTTTTCCAGTGGAAACTCACTAAGATAATCATCCTGGATCCTTTCTGAGGAAAGAACAGAGATCTGCACAATAGACATGCCTGTCTATTAGCTAAGCTTTACATGTCTGTACTTGAAACAGAGAAATTGAGAAAATGGCATTACAAACCAGGCATTGTTTGGATGTTGGACTACATTTATGATTTCCATTTTGGAAATACTGTTTTGGTCTAGGGTTATTTGTTGGCAAAGTCTGTCTCTGTAAATGGATTGATTTGTGAAGTGTCTTTGCCTCATGATTTTGGATAACCCAGAATAATTTACATAATTTGAAAATTGAACATATTTTAAATCAAAAGCAAAATGTTGATTGGACATCAGTAATTTTTCAAAAGGTGTATGAAACATAGTATGTATGAAAAGATGGCAATGGAGACAAAGGTTAAAAGGCATCTCCAAATAAATCTAACCATTCATCAGTCTTGGGATCTTATCTTCTATTTCCTATTTCATCCCCATTAAGATAAAAAGTTTTCATGTAAGATAATTATAGAGTTTTCTCTTAGGATCGAAAAGCTTCACAAGAGGGAGATATTACAGGAAGAACAATAATTGTGTTATCTTCTTATGCATAGGCTTTATGCTGAACTGAGAAATGAATCTTGTTTTATCCATGTACTTTTGGATAAGGAGAGCTGCATTCACCAGACATCTGGTACTGATATAGCTTATACACTAAATAATTATACTTAACTAACTCAACAGAAGAGAGACATTCATACAAGAATTAATTATTTAATGTTTGTATTCAGCTTGAAAATGTGAGGTATTTCTTCTTTACAATTTCTAGCTACTTCAGGCACTTGGAAGATTTCTTTAAGAAAAGGTGTGGGTGTGAGAAGGAAAGCAACAAAATAGAATAAATAATTCAGCAAATATGATAGCAATATAATTATTTTAATATTTGTGGTTATTCTGTAGGCATTTTTATGATTGTTTTAGAATTTAAAAACAAGTGCATCTATGTCATTAAGAACTATGAATCTGTTAATTCATTAAGTTAAAAAGTGTGGCAATGTACAGATTTGATCCCAGCACCTGAAGCCATCCTCCCACCTTCAAACAGTCAGATGAAATGTAAGGAAAGGAAAGAGAGAAAAAGAACCTCACATAACCTGTAGAAGAAAACTTTAACAAAGAAACATATTTCAAAGTACTAAGGTCTCCTTCAGAGACTATCTTCCTATTTTATTCCTTAAGGTGAATATAGGTTTCTTTGTACAATGTTGAGACTTGAAATTGTAAAGTCCTTTTAATAATAGGAAATGTCAGGGCTTGATTTAATCAATTTATGCATTTTTCTCATCTTTTCATTAATATGAAATCATGTATGTCTTGAATATATGCTGCCTACTCTTTAAAAATTGTATTGACATGAAAGGTTCTATGTAAATACATTATCAGAATATACAACGTTTAATCAAGGCATGCTATGTCACTGTAGCTGCTTTATTGAGATGTCTCATAGGAAACAGATCTAGCCTACTGATAGAAAAATGGTAATATGGTAATAACCATTGCTTAATCAGGACAGTAATTAGCATCAATTCTGTTTAATTGAGCTGAATTTAACTGGAGTCAAGAAGTAAAGTACTGATTAACCTCCAAACTATTGATAGGTGCTCATTAATTCTCCAAAGACACAGAATAATTACATCAATAAATGACATACATGTCTAATTTTACAAATCAAACTCTATCTGGAAATACAGCTCGGCATAAATAGTGTGCCTGCATGGAAAAAAATCATTCTGAATACATTAGCTCTGTAATCATGATTCCTTTTAAAATTTAAATTGTAAGACTGAAATGTACATATTTGATAGTATTTAGCTGTTTACAGCTATCTACAGCAACTTTTTTCAGTACCTGTATATCAGCTGTCACTCAGTTCCACTACAAATTTGAGTGATTGCTGAACTTCAGAATTCTGACATAGATTACTCTATCTATGAAAGTAATGGTACACAGGGGCAGAAAACTGATTGACACCTGGTCTCTTACTGTTCACATCCTGGTACTTGTAGAATTATACCAGGGACAAAGGGCTTCATTTGCTCTTCACAATTTTCTATAATATTATATTCATGTCACAAAATGTTGCCGATTTTCCCAAGAGTAGCAGTCACACATTACAACTCTCATAATGATTAGCAACCTGGTGATTGTGTCATTCACTGTTTGATTCAAAGAGCTCAGAAAACTTCATGATCTCTTTATGCTCAGTTGCAACGTTTTGTACTTTCATGTACCTTTAGATTTGATGATTATGACTCTGCTGTTATTTTACTGAAATTCCTATACAGTGATTTCCAGGCAGTATCACCAATCAAGAAATTATGTTTTTTTGTTTGTTTTGTTTTGTTTGTTTGTTTGTTTTGCTTTTCCTCATCTAATAATGATAACATATAACATTCTTTTGAATTTATGTCTGTGCTTTTCTTAGGATTTCTTCTTCATAACAGATAAAGAGGGTCATTGGAATTGACAACCTTTTCTTATACCTATCCTCAAGTTAAACCAATTACTTTGCTCATGTGTTTTTCATGAGAATTTCTATTAGGATTTTACATCAATTTTATGATGTTTTCAGCAACTCCATCCAGCTGCAGTTTTCAAAAAATTTACTATGATATCAAATCTGTAAGTACAATCCATGACAACACAACTTTCCTTTAGTATTCCAGTGTTTTATACACAGGTTATAGAAATATTATTCTTATGGAGACTACATTGAAATTCTGCAGCAATTTTCCAAATAACTAAATCCACCGCTATAGCATTTTTTCCACGTAGCAAGAATGCATTAATTTGGTATTCTTGGTGACCACCTTTCTCACATTTTTTTCATTGTCTGTATATATTTCATATAAATTTGTCAGGAACATGTATACGAACATTCTCCTTAACTTCCAGCACAGTGTCTTTTATTACACCATATATACAGGGTTTCTCTGAAAGCACTGCTTCCTACTTTATTATGTTGGCTCATAATGCCAGGGGCAGATGTTTGTGGTGTGACAGTAGAAGCGGAAACTTCTACAATTGAGAAGTTACCAAGACTGAGCTGAAGTTATTTAGAATGTAAATGTCTGCCAATAAACACTGATATATCTCTCTATTATTTTCCTGGTTTTAGGATGAAAGAAAATCTTCCTTGAAGATTGAGCCAAAATTGACTTCAAATCGAAAACATAATTGTAACTCTAGTTTACTGTATTCTCTTCTTGAGTAACTGTCAAGTTACTAAAGCACACTTTGGCAGAGCAAATCTGCTTTACCTCACTTCCCAGCATAAGTAATATGGAGTTAATTACTTCCACTAAATGAAAATCCTATTCATCAACAACTGCAGGCCCAGTAAAATCAGTTCCACAAAGTTCTGGTTCAAACCATCTTGTATAAAATAACTTTCCCTGAGTTAATATATCAGCAACCTAACTACACTGAAAAATAAGTTTCATTATGGATGAATGTGGCCAAAATACTTGTAAAAATGATTTCAGTATTCTATTTTACCCTGTTTAATTATTTGTGGAAGTCTTAACTCTCACCAATTTCCCAGTTACTGAATCAACTGCTATTTCTAATGCACACTACAAATCCTTACAGAATGTTGCAAAGAAAAATGTGATTGTGGACAGCGTGGGTGACATGAGATCATCTGCCAAAATGATTTGACAAAAATTCCAGAGATGAATGTATTCAAATTCAGTGTGGTTTTTGTCCTATTAAAAATATGACTAGAATCCTAAGCACACTTTATCATATTTTGGTCTTTTAAAATTCAGTTTCTTCCCTTATATTTGTTCCACAGATATTACTATTTTCCATTAGTATGCTGTTCTTTCTCACTTGCTTTCCTTTTTCTTTCTATTTTGTTTATGATTTATTCCATCAGGTAAATTTACTATTCAGTCAAGATAGTATTTGCTGTTCAGTCTTTGTATGAAATATCCTTCCTCCATTTACTGCATTACTCATTTATTTATGTTTCTCACTTCTGTGTTTTTGAGTCAGAAATCTTTTGTGATGAGTCTCAGACACTTCAATAATTAGGAACAAAAAATAAAATAAAATAATATATATATATATTCATATATATATATATGAAAGGTGCTCAAATGAACTTCTTTTTAAACTTTATTCTGTTTACATTTAGAAACATTTAGCTTGAAATAAACTTTTATATTACATAGGTTTTGAACTTCTGTACAAAATATTTGTTTTCTGCAGAACATGGCATTTGTATTAACTGTTATTTACTTTCACTAATAATTCTTAAACATATTTCACTACTTTTGTGCCTATGGATAGAAATTTAGAATTAGTGCTACTCAGACAAAAGAAAGATACTTCTCAGTATTCAGTGTCAAGAGATATATTTCTGAAAAAAATCTGCTTATAGATTGCAAACGTGTGTAAATATCTAGGTTTTTAATAACTTTTGTTTTTTAAGATATTTGAAATTTGACTAAGGGTTAAAATTCCAGTTCTGTCAAATATGAGCATCAGGCTTTGTGATTAGAAGAAGGTGGGTAAACAGTTAACTTACCAAGAGCAACAACAACAACCACCAAAAGTACATCCACAAGTCCCTTCGATTTTTGAATATTGTATGTAAAAAGACCTCTAGAAACAGTAGAAAAAACTGTTACTGGTTTTGGCAGTGTGCTTATCCACTGAAAACTATATACAAGATATAACCTTACATTTCAGTGTTTAAGAATTTATTTATAAGAACACTGCAGATATTTTTACCTGATTTTTATTTTTCTGACATGAATTAAGAAGTAATGACTATGCTTGCATACATATAAATTCAGGAAAATCTAGAAATAGTAGATTCTTGTTTGTTCCTGGCTACTTTGATTCAGGTATCTGTAGATATAGAAGTCTTTGGAGAGTCAGGGATTAATTAATAGGAACTGTGGTTCTTTCTCTGAATTATTCAATTATTTCAAATCAGAATTTTATGGCAAAAGAATATTCTTCTGAAAAACTTACATCTACAGCTGAAAGCATCTATATAGACTATTTATCATCAGATATTTAAATTAAATATGTGTAATTAAAAAATATTTGTATTAAATAAAAGGTGTTGGTATTTCCAAGATAAAATAGCACTAGCCTGTCAGAATTTTTTACAATGACTTCAAGTACTACAATTCGATTTCTTAACAGATTAGTGAATAGATATTATGTTTTTCTCCTAGTTAAACTCAGAATCACCTTCCATCTGTGAGTAATATGTGAATAAACATCCAGACTTATTCTATTTGTCATCATGTGAACTCTTTAGAGAATGACCTTTCCCAACATAATAGTGTCTCAGAATATAAATGGACATTGACTTTCAAAGCTTTTGACAAAGTTAACACATACAGAGAATATGCTGCGATGAAATTAACAGTTCTGCCAGATGGTTTATACCTGCAAGCTTTGCAATAATTACAATAACCTCATCATATAGCTGGTCTTTCTTCACCTTGAATATTTTTATTGCAGTTGTGCAGACATCTTTAAGAATTTCACCTCAAAGAGTGGAGCTTTCATTTGGGTGAGAAATTCCATTATAAAACTGCAAATTAAGGAAATGAACAATCTCATAATAATTACAAGTTTTAAAGCTCCTCCCAGCAGTTGCCTCCTGCCTTGAAGACTGGTAATATGCTTGAAGACTTGAGAAATTTTGAGATGCCCTGATCACAGAACTTGTTGTCTACAATAAAAATCAATAATGAATATAATGAAGAGAGGATTTCATTTGGCATCAACAAATTGATGTACCCTGTACCACACGGCTGCTCGATCTGAAACAAACAAACAAACAAAAAGAGTGAACCTTTGAAAATAAGCTCTCTATGACTCCAGTGAAATATATCAGGTTTGTATACATCCCAGTACTACAGACATTTGATACAGGCCTCTCTGTTCTGCAATAACTGTTGCAGGTTATAAGGATAAACAAACTAAAACTATGGCATACTCATACAGTACTCTGGTGGGGATGTATGAGCATTTACATATAAATGGAACAGTGAACTGAAAGACATGATTGGCTTGAAATATGGTAAACAAAATGTAGAAATAAAAACAGAAAAAAAAAAAATCTACAAATGATCTCTACTCCCATACTTGCTTGATAATTTTTAAGTTTTCAGATGGACTTTTGTCTTCCCTACTGTTGTGTGAAACACCTAGAAAACCAGCAAGTGACACTGGAAAAAGGCATTTCTATCTCTTTCCTAGTTCAGCCAGACTTCAACCAGAGCTCTAGAGGGCAAATGTTGAAAGTTCCTGCTTTCAAAATGCTTTTAGGTTAAATAAATGGAAACATTAGAGAAAACATTTTTCTTTATTCATTTCAATTACCAATGCTCCTAGCTCTTGACTGTCTCAATAATAGATAGAGAAAAAGCATCGGAAAAAGTGTGATTACATGGATTACAACAGGATTATGTACTTTTAAATATCAATACATCATATGATCTTACTCACTGAATAAGTCTTGCCAGCCAGCTGCCAACTTGTTTAAAGTCATGTTAACATCCCATTAACAAGTAGAATTGCTGCCTTCTGGTGTAGAGTAGTTTATCTAACTCCCACTGGAATTCATTCTGCATCAGATCATTTCAGCCTAGCTGTAATTTCCTAGATGGCAAAGTAATATCCATTGTATTGATTTGATTTAATGCATCAGTTTCAACAAGTCATACTCAGACAGTTCAAGTCAACCCATATTGTTATATTCAAGGATCCAGAGCTCTATACTTCTTATATATACCTATAGAAAATTTTTTTATTGAATAATCTTGAAATGGGATTCTCACCTCTGTCTAAGCAGCTTGCAGAGGTGGCTAGGAGGGAGACACATGATAATATGATGTGACAAAATGAAAGATAATGAGTTAGAGAGAGACAGGAATTTCTCAGTGGGTACTGGTCACATTTATATTATCTGTGGCACTTCTGCTCTAAGATACTACTGAAGACAGTAAAGGTGAACAAGAAAAGCTTAGAGTTTGCCACAGCTGTGGATAAAAAAAAAAAAAAAAAAGTTTGAAAGGAATCACGTGAGCAGCAAAATCTCCATGGTCTACTAATGATAGGATGACCACTGAGAATGAACCTGATACTCTGCAGGGTGCAGGCTTCATGAAAAGCTAGTTGGGTCTTTCATCCATGTTAACATTTTACGACTCTGTGCATATGGAAGGTATAGTGTCTCATCACATCTTTCAAAGAAAGAAAGTGTGAGCATATGCTTAACTTTCTTTTTGAAGAAATGAATAGAACAGAGTCCACCACTTTTTCTCTCCATTTTGTAAAGACTTTTATACAAACTGTTATAAAATGTTCAACAAGAGTAAAGACAGAATAAAGAGCAAACCTTTTCTAGAACTAGCAATAGTTACTCTCATATGGATAGATAGGGGAAAATGACATACTGTATGGCAATACAGACATATAAAAGAACAAACATATCAAAACTCTAAAGCACTGAGATGCAAGTGTTATCTTTTAGCCCAAAGTGAGCACAGAATAGAAGTGTGCTGCACTAAGCAGAGGGATGATTTATTCACAGGATAAAGAGAAAAAGGAGGGTTACAGGGTGAAACACAAAGAGAGGAAGTAACTCAGTAGGAGGATGACTTCTGGAGCATGGAGTAATGCAAGTAAATGATGTGCTTCATCTCTAGTGATTGCCAGAGAAAAAGTATGATTGAAAATGTGTCCTGAGTATGAGTTCTGTACAAGGACTGATATCATTTATTATTGCTATAAGTTCACTGTATCACTCACTTCTTTCACTGTTATTACAAAGATGCAAATTAATGGCTTTCTTACAAAAGCATCTAGATGTATATGAATGTAACAATTAAATGTCAATTCTTTTGGCTGGACACAGGTATTGCTGCTCCTTTTTACTTTGCAAGTGAGTAGACAAAGAGCTGGTTTGGTGCTGGTGGTCAGAAACTCACGTTTTGAAACTGAACACTCTGTAAACATTGAAATCAGTAAAGCCATTCTGAAATACTCAAGGGGAAAGAAACAATAATACTAAGGAAGTCTTTCCATTTAGCAGAAGATACATTGTAAGTAAATTTAATAACTGAAGTGAATTCAAAATATATTATTTTTCTATGTTTGTTTAAATGAGAAACCTAATACCAATGAAGTCAAACTCCCTATTAGTGATTAGGCTCATATAGTCATTTTGTCTTTCTGTTTGCAAACACATGTTAGAAAACACCATATTAATTATGAATTTGTCAAACTTTTTTTTTTTTTTTTTTTTTTTTTTCCATAGATCAACTTGTACATTTTTAAGACATACCAAGATCACCCCAGATAGTCAGAATATGATTTTGTGTCAGTCCTTTACAGAAACTGATGTACATGGTAAGTAGGCATGGTGGTGATGGACCAATGGCTGGACTAGATGGTCTTAGTGATCTTTTACTACCTTAATGATTTTATGATTCTAGGATTGTAGTAACTCCTAAGTTTAAACTGATCCAGTGAGATTTTTGCCCAGAATAGATAAAATTTTGGAGAACTGTTATCTTTATGCCAATATACTCAAATGTAATCATGTGAGGGCAGATTCTGTATGCTGTACTGGTCTCAGATCAATTTACCTGTCTGAATATTATCCCAGAGTCTGGTGAATTTTGGTGACTGGGATGACATTCATGCTGCAGCAGTGGCAACATTTATATAAAACACTGTGTTGAAGCTAGATGGTGTTTGTATAAGTAAGCTGCTTTTACCATTGAAGTGTAAGATCAGGAGTAATGTAAACAAAGCAATCAATATACTAATGCAAACAATGGGGAAAAAAATACCAAACAGACTTAGATCTGGATAGTTGTTGGAAGAGTCTTTAAAATTTCAAAATAGCTTTGATTCAAGAATCTTCCATTTAAAAACAAATTAAACCAACAAAAGTAACAGCAAAGTTTATTTTTATTATTATTATTATTATTATTATTATTATTTTGCTAACTGAAAATGCTTCTGCTCTCAAAACTTTATTTGAAATACAGTTAAATAATTTAATAATTTTAATTGTATAGAGTCATGCTTCTTCTAGTTGTGAAATACAACTACCATTTTCAATCCACATAGATTCCTGTACTGTCCCATTGGGGATTATAATTTATCTCTGTGTAAAAATAGAAACCGTTAACAACTTCTAACTTCTTTCTGCCTTCTCACCCTGCAGCAATAATTAGTTACATTCTTCAAGGGTGGGTGAACGACAGGGATGTGTTGCAAATAAACTGAAGGTTTCGTTTTCATAGAGAGGTTCACTATCTTTTAAACTTAGCTTCATTATAATTGAAAATGAAGAGCAGCCATGTTTACTCTCCATGAAAAGATGTGAGGGCTTCATTCTTGTGGTTACTATAGAGAAATTTCTGGATTCTCTGAGTGTTTGCCCTTCTCTGGGGAACAGCTCTCCACCTGAAAGTTCAGCAGTCTGCACTAGCAAAGAACTACAAGAATTTTTAGTTTTTGAACAGAAACCAAACCAGACATACAACATCTCCATTTTAGACTGACATTTGTGGTGATTTTCTTGTTTCTCATGCTTAAAAACTATTTTTTAATGGAAATTCCCCTGACCTATTAGTTTTCCCCACATTTTCAGTAAACAGTATAATTGTTACATCAGAACAAAAAAGTTGCATTAAGGGATGACTTCAAAGAGAGAAGTAATCCTCTTTCTAGTAAGAATAAGTAATGTGGAAAAAAAAAAAAAAAAAAAAAAAAGTTATTTGTATTCTATGTAAAGCAAGCTTTCCTATTAGCAGAACAGTAGCAATAGAGACCAACAGATCCAGTAGGCTCGCATAACCTATTTTGAGTGTGGTAAGGTCAAGTTCTATCTGAGCATATACCTCGGTGTACGAGAGAGACTATTTCTCTCACAAAAGAAAAAACACACATAAGTATATGTATATTTTTTAAATTATTTCATCTGCAATTACTTCTCACCAACAAGGAAGGACTCGTTAAGGAAGTAAAAGTCGGGGGTAACTTGGGTTGTAGCGACCATGAGATGGTGGAGTTCGAGATCCTGAGTGGAGGAAGCAAAACAAAAAGTAGGATTGCTACCCTGGACTTCAGGAGAGCCAACTTTGATCTCCTCCAGGACTTACTTGGGGCCATCCCGTGGGCCAGGGTGCTAGAAGGCAAGGGGGCCTGTGAGAGCTGGCTAGCATTCAAACGGCTCCTCTTCCAGGCTCAGGATCGGTGTGTCCCTGTAACTAAGAAGTCGGGAAAAGGTGCCAGGAGACCTGCGTGGATGAGTAAGGAACTCATGTGCAAGCTCTGCAGAAAGAAGAAAGTACACGATATGTGGAAAAAGGGCCTGGCCTCTTGGGAACAAGATTTCCCTTTAGTCAGGGAAGAGGTGGTCTGTGAGTGCTTAGGAAACATTAATGTCCATAAATCCATGGGACCTGATGGGGTGCACCCGCGGGTGCTGAGAGAGCGAAGGTTATTGCTAAGCCGCTCTCTGTAATTTTTCAGAGGTCTTGGAGAACTGGGGAGGTGCCTGAAGACTGGAGGATGGCCAATGTCACCCCGGTCTTCAAAAAGGGCAAGAAGGATGACCTGGGTAATTATAGGCCAGTCAGCCTCACCTCTGTCCCAGGGAAGGTGATGGAACAGCTTGTGCTGGATGCCATCTCCAGACAACTGGGAGAAAAGGAGGTTATCAGGAGTACTCAGCATGGGTTCACCAAAGGGAGGTCGTGCTCAACCAACCTGGTGGCCTTTTATGAAGATGTCACTCACTGGGTGGACGGGGGGAGAGCGGTAGATGTAGTCTATCTTGATTTCAGTAAGGCTTTTGATACGGTCCCCCATGACATCCTTATAACAAAGTTGAGGAAGTATGGGATAGATGAGTGGACGGTGAAGTGGATTGAGAATTGGCTGACTGGCAGAGTGCAGAGGGTTGTCATTGGCAGTGCGGTGTCTGGCTGGAGGCCTGTGACTAGCGGTGTCCCCCAGGGGTCTGTGCTGGGTCCAGTCTTGTTCAACATCTTCATCAACGACCCTGATGAGGGGATAGTGACCACCCTCAGCAAGTTTGCTGATGACACGAAGCTGGGAGGACTGGCTGACACACCTGAAGGCTGTGCGGCCATTCAGAGAGACCTGGACAGGCTGGAGAGCTGGGCAGTAAGAAGAGGTTTAACAAAAGCAGGTGTAGAGTCTTGCATCTAGGTAGAAATAATTGCATACACCAGTACAGGTTGGGGGAAGACCTGCTGGAGAGGAGCTCTGCTGAGAGGGACCTGGGCATCCTGGTGGACGACAGGTTGGCCATGAGCCAGCAGTGTGCCCTTGTAGCCAAAAAGGCCAATGGCATACTGGGGTGCATTAAAAAGAGCGTAGCCAGCAGGTCGAGGGAGGTGATCCTCCCCCTCTACTCTGCCCTGGTGAGGCCTCATCTGGAATACTGTGTCCAGTTCTGGGCTCCCCAGTACAAAAAAGACAGGGATCTCTTGGAAAGAGTCCAGCGGAGGGCCACAAAGATGGTGAAGGGCCTGGAACATCTCCCCTATGAGGAGAGACTTAGGGAACTGGGTCTGTTTAGCCTTGAGAAAAGAAGGCTGAGAGGGGACTTGATCCAGGTTTATAAATACCTGAAGTTTGGGAGCCATAGTGGCGAGGCTGGTCTCTTTTCAGTAGTGAGTGGGGACAGGACTAGGGGAAATGCGCTGAAACTTCAGCATAGGAAGTTCCGCACGAATGTGCGCAAGAACTTCTTTACAGTGAGGGTGACGGAGCACTGGAACAGGCTGCCCAGGGAGGTGGTGGAGTCTCTCTGGAGATATTCAAGACCCGCCTGGACACCTACCTGTGCGAAGTGGTGTAGGGAGCCTGCTTTGGCAGGGGGGTTGGACTCGATGATCTCTAGAGGTCCCTTCCAACCCCTATAATTCTGTGATTCTGTGATTCTGTGTGAAATGGAAAATATATGTGAAAAAGTGAACAATCAGCTTCCAATGAAGGCATAATAAAATACAACATAATAATGCTTATATATATGACTTTCAGAAGTTATATGCTATTACTAGAGGTTTTGACAGATTGATGGTATATATATTCATATTTATTGGGAAAAACAGTTTTAGTACAAACGTATAATCTCTGTTTTGAAGTTTACTTTATTTACTGGAATGGGGAGATAGTGCTGACATTTTCTGACACAAAGTACAGGGATAGGTGAAAAAAAAAAAAGAGAAAAAGCATTTGAAGGACTTCTTGAGTGCTCTGATAAAAG
The DNA here is from genome assembly GCF_039878825.1 of Excalfactoria chinensis. Lineage (NCBI taxonomy): Eukaryota > Metazoa > Chordata > Aves > Galliformes > Phasianidae > Excalfactoria > Excalfactoria chinensis. The sequence continues at coordinate 41,712,852 of NC_092826.1, forward strand.
TCTGATTAGTCTATGACAAGAATATTTTTTCCCCCAGTATCATGAACTTGCTTTGATGGATACTATTCTGTGACAGACCATTTGGTTCACTATGATATGTGGATTCATATCTTTTTTCAAATGTGCCCTTTCGTCCTTTGATATTATTTATTTATCACAGCAGTAACTCTCAGTTTCATTTTTAACACCTTTTACTCACAAGTGAGACAGATGAAATTATTTCCTGTGAATTTGTACCTTTATAATCCTTGTTTTATTTCTCAAATCATTTATAAACAGATTAGTATCAGGTGATTAACCTTTTTTTCAGGTGCTGAGGGCTATCCAAATGTATTATCTCACTGACTATAATGGGGCTTCCCACATATGCAACTGTTCAAACTGACCTTGTGACTGTTTGTCACAGTTTGAGTAAATGCAATTTCTGTATACATTCTTTGCAAAACTGTCCCTTTTTCTAACTTCCGTCTGTGATACATTGTGTCACCATAATGACTACATTATAAACAGAAAATGCATTATAGCTTTTAAAATGTACACGAACCTTTGTGTATGTGAGATAGCAAGACAAAACAACATTAAAACTTTGTTGTAATGAAATTTACAAGGAAAAGAACTGTTAATGTTCTTCTACTTTGTCTGACATGAGGTCACTGACAAACATGACAATGTGGGACACATTCTCACTTTTTTATGCTATTGTAAACTGGGGAAAACTTGACAGGCTCTAATGAAAAAGTGAAGATGAAAGTCTGGAATCTGTATTGAATATCCATGTTTTGAATTAGATCTTAGGAGTTGTTTTGTCTTTTCTCCAACTTACCTTTAAAAGTTGGGGTATTACATATGTACTAAAGTTCAGATATTAGTTTAAAATATGTAACCTTCTATGACAGTGCCACACTTATTGAAACTTACACTTTGATGCACCCTCCAGCTCTTTTCATCTAATTAGAATAAATATTAAAAGAGAAGAACTGTTGAACAGAGTGAATGTTGCTGAACACTTTGGAATTTGGGTTAGTCTTCAAAGAACAATTTTTTTTTGACCGTGCACTGCTATAGCAAATTTTGTCTGTCATTTTAAACTCTGCATCACTCTAGTTTCTTTGTTCTAGAAGTTTCTACTTCAAGGCAGAATGAAAGAATAGTAACTAAATGTAAAAATGTAAATGTAAAATATGATTCTCTTGAATTTCCTGTCCTACTTACCTCTCATAATCTGTCCGTGTTGTTTATTTCATTGGGGTTTTTTGTTTGTTTGTTTGTTTGTTTGTGGGTTTTTTTGTTTTTGTTGTTGTTTTTACTTAGTCTTAGTATGCACAATAAAACTTTCTGGACAAGAAGTGATGAAATTGTAGCTAAGGTGTTGAAAAAGTAGCACAAAGCACAAATTTGCACTCTGAATAAAGAAATCCTCACTAATGTTTTTAGTTCCAAGGAAAATGTGTTAAACAAAAAAATTAAATTAGACAGAATTAGTAGATTGGTCTCAGAGGCTGAGATGTCAAAAAATCTCATATACAGCATGTAATAAATAAAACTAGATTTTGTTTCATGGTCAATTTATCTAAGCAATTTACCCCAAACCAACAAATAAAAATAAGACCCTGGAAATAAGCTGCTGATGGTATAAGCATTACAGAAACTACTTAACTAGTTTCATGGAGGTCTTACAGTGAAGATTCCTACTCTCATCTTACACCAGCAACCAAAATGCAAGTACATATTGTGGTGGGTAGAGGAGAGACAAGTTGTGTTGAGAAAATACAGAAGTATGGAAATGCCAAATTATACAAGCACACTTCTTGTGTTTTTGGAAAACAAATTTTGTTGAGTACAGTGCAGTAGAAATGAAGAGAGTTAAAGGAAAACAAAAAATGTAGTGAGATTAAAAAAGTTAAATAAATCATTATCTTTTTCTATGTACAGAGCAAGCAAATGTAGTCTGCAAATACAGATAGTACCTCTCGATCAGGGAATTTATTTAAATTAATTTTTCTGCTGATGTTTTATTTTAGGAAAAAAATTCTTGGTTACTTTCAATTGTCTTTAGAAATTAGAGAAAATGAATTCAGGATTTAAATTTAAAATATTCTTTTTCTGCAAAGTTTTATATCTCTGACCAAGAAACACTGTTTCATGTATACATGAAAGAACAATAAGTCTCATTCCCTGTTTAATCCTTGCTTATCTGTCTAACCATTGGCTAAGTAGAGGACACAGCTCCTCTATAGTCAACGGATCAAGGGGAAATGTTTTTATACTGGAAGAGAGTAGAGATAGACTAGGTATCAGGAAGAAATTCTTTACTGTGAGGGTGGAAAGACACTGGAACAGGTTATCCAGAAAGGTTATCAATGTCCCTCTCTCTGGGAGCATTCAAACCAGGCTAGATGGGGCTTTAAGCAACCTGTTCTAGAGGAAGGTGTCCCTGACTATTGCAAAAGGGTTAGAGAGTTGGAAATAGATTATATTAAAGGTCCCAACCTTCCAACCAAGGCTGCTCTATGATTCTATGATCTTTTCTGATGCTCATGGGACACGGGAAGTATCTTTTTATAAAAATGTGAACTTTTTTTCTGAGTTGACTAGAATATGAACTTCATCACATTAATAAGTATGTTGAAAACATTACTGAAACGTTTAATGATGAAAAACTACTGTATTTTATTTCAGTATTGTTTTGAACTGATTAGAACATTCCTGCAGTACTGCATGAGCTTGGGTGTTAGTAACACAGGTATAGCATACAAATTAATTTAGTTTCTATAATGTGATTATAGGAAATCTGCTTTATTTTTTATTTTTATTTTTATTTTTATTTTTATTTTTATTTTTATTTTTATTTTTATTTTTATTTTTATTTTTATTTTTATTTTTATTTTTATTTTTATTTTTATTATTTTTATTTTTATTTTTTTGTTATGTTTATGAAATAATGAAGAACACAATTTGCATCCCTTAAAATCAAACTATTTCAGCTTGCTAACAGTTAACATTTGAAAAAGATAAAAATATACTTACACATACATTGAAGGGTAATCAAGGGAGATTTACCTTTAGAATAACAGGTTTTCTGCTTATATATTATAAAATTTGCAACAGAAAGATGGTTGCTACTTAAAAGCTTCCAGATAGAAAGATAAGTTAATTCAAAGAAAAACTGGGATTAACATATCCTGACTGGAAAATATGCTCCTATTATATCGACTCATTCTGTCACTATTAAAATGTTATTTACCAGTTATGAAAAGTACCAGTCCTCACCTCTATGAATGGTACAATCACAGAATAATACAATCACATAGACTATTTCAGAAGTCAGCAGTACCACTTTTATCTGATACTAATCATAACCTCTTTCAGCCTTTTCAAATGTGTTAAGCACAGCAGAAAATGACTCTAAGACCTGACTTAGAATAATCTTTCTACTTGGGAGAAAGTATCAAAATGAGTAACAGATAGAATCATCTTTGTGGATGAAAGACATTTTATAAAGTTCAAATATTTCATTACATCAAAATAATTATACAGTATGGATGCAAATTCAGCTGTTAGTCTTCCTTCTGGGGAAAAAAAAAGAAAAATCATAGGAAAGGGAAGGAAGGGAAAAGGGAAGAGGTAAAAAAGAAAGGGAAAAGGGAGAAGAGAGAAGGGAAGACAAAAGAAACTTGATACAATCTTTTAAAATTAATATATTTGTGAGAAGAGTTGGTTTTGAAAGTTTCAATTAAAACTTGATGTGGTACTGCATCAGTCAATCACACCCTATCAATAAGACATGACAGCCTGTGTGCTCCAGCAGATCCTTCAGTCATATTCTCTCAGGTACAGGCAGTGCAGCCAAGTGCTCATTGCGCGAGGCCTCAAGTGCCTACCTGCCTGATTAAAACATGATCTAAATTGATGAGGATATTCTCTAATAGAAGAAAAGATCTAAATGCTGTGGAACAGTGTGACACATCCACTCAAAAATGAAACAAAACAAAACAAAACAAAAAAACAAAAAACAAACCACCAGTGGAGAAATCCCAGTTTCGTAAAAGAGATCTTCCTAATTAGCATTTTTGCTGTGATCAATTAATAATAATTACAACATGCATAATTACAAAGATGATTCGCTTGGATGGGTGACTGGTACAGGGACATGTTCTGTTTAACTTAATGGAGTGGGAGAGCAACTGGGCTGTGACTGCTGGGTACATTTGTCACTGACTGTAGGTCAGGACCGTATGAATAGAAGACACAAAAGATGGATTTTGGCAGAAAAGAATGTACACAATAATAGTAAGTTCTTTTCTTTTTTCTTTCTTTTAAGATTTCTATGTGAGCAGGATGTTAAGCAATTTACATGGATAAGCCAAGCAACATATTCTTAGATCTTCACATTATGTTTCATTTTTTTAATGTAAAACTCTTCTGAATTAATTCAAAAGACTTCTAGTATGTGCTTTATCTATTAGGAAAAGTTGGAAGTGTTTATCCATTTTGTTTAACTAGTTTTCTAACTTTAAACAGTTTGGTTAGATCTTGTTCTTTGTAGATGTATTTTTAACATATCTTTGATGGAGCCCAGAGCTAGGAAGAATTTAATTACTCCTCCTTCTTTCTATCCCAATTTCTAATAATAATAAAAAAGTGTAGGGATTAAGATCATAGAAGAGTTGCTGAAACTCATTGCCAAATCATTCTCTTATCTAAAGTGGAGAAAACATGAGATGTTTAGTCCTCATCATGAGGACTTGAACAGTCTTACATTTCTAGTTAAACTTGAATAATTGGGAAACTGCAGAATGAGAAAGATGACTGAATACACAGAATCTACAACACATGTCACATATACACATGAAAATACATAGTTCTACTCATACAGACCCTGAAAGACATATTCTCAGAGAAGAACTGGCTTTACAGGCTGGATGCCTGAGCTCCTCATGTAAGACCAAAAGGGGCTTAATCACAACAATTTAGAGTTTAACACTGTCAGCATAGTGAGCAATGCACTGCCTTAAGCAATCATGTAAAGATTTTTCTTAGTTGTTCACCTACTTCAGGTCTTTGAAACTTAATTCTGCATTTCGAAAAGAAATATTCTCCATAGCCTCTAAACCTTCTAGAGAATGGCTGCTTCCATTTTCCTTTAAATGAGAATAAAGGATTACTTATTTTCATACATAGCCAGCACAATATCTCAGGATAATTGCTCTGTTGCTTTTTCTGTAGACACTGTCACTTTGAGTCAAGGAAAGGATGTGGAAAAACAGATACAAATTTGAAAATAGTAGTACAAGCATCCAGTTAGAATGATCCCTAATTCTTATTTCTATTCTAAAATATGCACAGAGGGAAACCATATATAGCAGGACATACACTCTGCGCAGCAAACTAAAAAGCTTTTGTGAGTTTGTTGCTGTATTCTATAAAATCCCACACATGCCTGTGCCACAAATTCTCTATTATATGTGAGTCACAGCAGCAATGAAACTTATATGGAAAGAACAAAATAAGGGCACTAAGGAAGAGTATGCAAAAGCATACAATTTCAACAAAGCCACCATCCTCTGAAGAGGCACAGGCCTCCTATTTCCATCTACCCTTCTTGGAGAGAATACCATAACTCATACCATCCATTATCAGTCTGTAATTGCTTTTTGTGTTTCTGAACAGTGTATCAGGGATGGCTACAGCTTTCAGACACAGTCACATAAGGATAGACAAAAACATTCCCACTTAGCATCCTTTTAATTCTTCCCACAGAGTCTTGGGAAAATGAGATCTCGAATAAATTAAATTAAAGCTGCCAAAGAAAATTAACCAGTATATTTACTTAACTTTCCTCTTATGCTGCTGTTTCTTAAGATCTCCCTAGTGACTGCTACATTAACGTGTATTAACTATTAATATATGTCACAAAAAAACAGGCTTTGGATTTTATAATGAAGTCTTTTTGCTTCTGCTGTACTCATTCTCAGGTATCCTTACTCCCATTAATATATTTGCCAGGCTTTGCTAAAATAATCCAAAAGGTAATTTGAAATTTGAACAAACTTTATTCAGGAAAAGATTGTATTTAAAAACATTAGATAAGTTATTTGTTTGTAATTCTGAACTGGAAAAAAACAATCAAAATTATAGTTGCTGTTATAAATTTCCATTTGATAAAGATGAAAAGACAAACTACAGCAATTTCATATCAATTATCCAGAAAAGGTATACCAGATAACCTGAGATTTTGTCAAAATTATTGAAATTATTACTTAAGAATCAAATTAATCAAGTAATTTCTGTGATGTATTGTCATAAATCTTCAGCTTAAATCATACGTTCTTTCTATATCATAACAATAGCTTTGCATTACAAATAATCAAACTGAAAGAGTTATTACATTACAGTAATAATTTAACATTTACTGTAGCTTTCGCAGAGAAACATTTTCAAATAAGAAATTCAAATATGATCAAGATAGTCGGTAAAATTGGTAGTAAGCAGGGAGATTATTAACAACCACAAGTTCACAGGTGCTGACATGTAAACAAAAAGAAAAGAAAAAAAAGAAATAGTCTGTGTTTTGATCAGCAAGTCTGACAAACTACATAATTAAAATTGCACCAAGAATACTTGCAGTGATTTATAACCAATTCGTGTCTCCAGAAGTCTTTGACTGAGGTAGAAAATTGCTGCAAAATTTGATGTAGTCCAAAGTCTTAGTTCAGTTCATGGAAGCATTTTAAATTTTGTTAAACGAAATTATATCATAGCACATACAAGAAAATTTAATTGTCCTATGAATTACTTAGGCTTCAAGGAGCCCCTGAGCTGAGGAAAATACAACTTCAATATTTTGAATTAAATTCTAAGCCTTCAAGGCTTGCTGGAAACAAAGTAAGAAATTCTGAAAGTCTTTGAACAAGTTTGGAAAGAAGATTCTAGCTTTTTTTAAAAAAAGCTTTTAATAGTTTTAAACAGTGTTCTCATTTATTTATTTATTTACTTTGCCACATAAGCTAAAACTATACAAGTACTTTTAGATTATCTCATTATTGTTTTAAGATGTATATCAAGAGAATTTTAACCAGTTAGGAAACAATAACAATAATATTTTGGCAGTACAAGCACAAAGTGGCTCGCTTCAATACAGGGTGTGTGTTCAGACCTTTTCTTACTCCAGGACTATTAGCAGAAGTTTCAGGTTCACTTTTTACCTTATAGGAATCAAAACCATACTTAATGGAAGTTTGCCTGCCACCTTGCAAAAGAAACTGAAACATATACAGTTCTTCCAAAGGCTTTTTTCTAATTTTATTTCTCTGCTTCAGTGAAACATGTTTTTACATTGTTCTTATGATTATGCATAAGATAATGTGCAGCAATTCTGCTTTCTTGAGATGTTAGTTCCCTCTTCCATATTTTTGAATTCCCACATAATCTGAAGAATTACTCACAGCACTTAAGGATGCTTTATGCTGATGCTGGTTATAGGAGTACATCACATGCCATAATATGGATTTCTGTCACTTTAATTTAAACTTAGGCTTCTTAGGAATACATATGGATCTTCCATCACAGGTTCAGTATCATCCTCCATGAAAGCTGTAAAAAAGTCATATTTTTCAAGGATTTTTCCTCTTGTCATACATAACACCTTGCCATAATAACTCACTGCTATCATATAGTTGATTATTAGATGTGTAGATTTAATGCTTAGGGTACATTTGTGAACTAGTAACACTTTGAGACCACCAGAAAAGATACATTTAGAAATACAGACAACATTGCCAAGTCCTGCTTAAGTCTTTACTATGAGGACATATTCTCTGTAGCATTTCCATTATTCTATAGTGATGATTCGTACCCACACTTATTATCTGGTTTCTTCTCTGCTAACTGCAGATGACAGCTTCAAGAGCTCTTTAACAGCAGTACCTCAGTGAGTGAATTTTGACCTCCTGAACAAAGAACTGTTCCACTTTATAACTCTGATGTCATAGAAATAAGTATAGGACATAAAGGTCAACTTATCATCAGTACTCAATTGAATTGCTTATTTATTATAATTTTAAGGGGCAGATCCCTAAGTTCTCATTCTGTATTTGTGATAAGCCACAATTTCAGAGACAGACCTCAGAGAGCTGAAGAAGGAAATGACATCCTTTTCACCATTACTTTCCTATGCAGAATATTAAACTTTGTACTTTCAGAAAGTATTTAGAAATATAGATTATTGAATTTTGCAATGGGGTTTTCCACTGCACCTGTCCCCAAAAGGCTCTCAAAATCAGAGCACAAGTTTCCACAGGATTTTAACTCTTTAAATGAAATTTAATAACTGAAAGCTTTTAAGTTCTATGCTTTACTTGAATTGCTTTAAATTTTTTCTCCTCTTAACAAATGAAACATTCTTGTCAAAATTATAAATCAGATTAATGCTTATAAGTCTATGCTGTTTATATTTGCCTGACTTTTTAAAAGAATAAACAGTAAAAAAATAAGCTTTTTTTTTTTTTTTTTTTTTTTCCTACAACCTGGAGGTGACGTTAACTTTTCCTAGAAGCTGAATATATTCAGTTAAAAATAAAAATAAATGCAACACTCAATATCCTTCAAAACCAGTCTTTAGGAATGTATTCTTAAGTCCTTAATGCTCTTCTGTGAAAATCAGTGTTTTTCCTTTCCAAATGATTCTCCTATCACCATTCACCAGAGCTGAATTATACACTATCAATTTCAGCATAATCAAAAGGATTCTTAAGAAAGAAAAAAGCACCCTTGTGAACTGTCATTGTTACCAACAATTGGGTACTCAGACTAGAAAAGTTAGATTGCAGCAGTTTAAAATGATCACATGCTCTTTTTCAAAAGTACATCAGAGATAAAAAGGATGAGACGAGTAAATTTCAGTGCAGATTTTGAATAAAGTCAAGTCATTTATTTCATATGTAAAGTTGAAGCTTAAACTTATGGCAATTGGAATTGGTTGCAAAACTCAATTCTGGCTTACATGGCACTTATCAGAAATATCTAAATTTTTCTCAGGGATATTTAAATTCTTGGCATTAGGCTGACAATATTAAAAGAAGTTTAAGTTAATAATCTAATGCTGCATATGCACTATTTATTTACTAATGGAAGAAGAAACTTGTAAGATAATTCAAAAAATCAAAAAGCTCTAACAAATTAGATATCTGTTGAATGGATTTTAAAAGTAAAATTGAACAAAAAATAGAAAATACTCATAACACATAAAATTATTTCAGTACTGCCTATCTTCACACAGTTTTGCAAATATGCATGAATGGAAAATCTAGTGAGATACTTACAATTTTATTTTATTTTATTTTATTTTTTTCCTCAAGGACATGATTATTTTTTGCCATAAACATTTATGTTTTTCATTGTCTGAAATAAATTTGTGGAATATTTACTTTGAGAAGCAAGCAGAATAAGCATCACGTGACCCTACCAAGCTGAAATTAACATAAATAAGATAAATTGAATTAAAAGTTCTCTGCTCAGAAAAAAAAAAAAAAAAAAAAAAAAAAAAAAAAAATTTCTTATTCTGAGCTAAATTAAATTGGTTTTTGTTTATTTGTTCGTTTTCTTTTCTTTTCCCTTTTCAACATTGTCTTTTACTATGGATTCTCTAAGAAGCTTTACAGCAACCTTTTTCTGGATGTATATAACATTGATGATTTCTGCAGGTTTTCAATTTATTTTAATCTAATCAGCCTGGAGAAGAGGAAGATCAGGGGAGACATTATTACTCTCTATAAATACCTGAAGGAAGGTTGTAGTGAGCTGAAGGTTAGACTCTTCTCTTGTGTTACTAGTGATAGGACTAAAGGGAATTGCATCAAGTTGAGCCAGAGGAGATTCAGGCTGGAAATTAGGAAATACTCCTTTTCTCAAAGTGTGGTCAGGTGCTGGAATGGGCTTTCAAGGGAGGTGGTGGAGTCACCAACCCTGGAGGTGTTCAAGGAATATTTAGACGTTGTGTGGAAGGACGTGGTTTAGAGAGAACTATGGGTGACACGTGGAGAGTTGGACTGGATGATTGTGGAGGTCTTTTCCAACCTTGGTGATTCTATGATTTTTATTTAGGGAGAAATTCAAAACAAATGGTAGTTCTAGCATCATATTTATCTATTTGTCTAAAAGCATAATTTTCTAGTGGGTAACTATCTAAAAACAGTGTTAGTTTTCTAAAATGCAGTCAAGGCTCCAGTATAAGAAAATACATATTTCTTCGTTTATTATTGTCACAGTGTTGCCCAGGTCAATCTATGTTTGTGAGAGGGGCAATTGGTACATGTGCCCCCAGACCCCCCAAAAAATAGAAACGGAAAAGGGGAAGGGGTAGGGAGATTGCAGCTGGGCTCAAGGAAACAAGCATAGCAGCAGCAACAATCTAAGGAGGAAAACTTATTTCACTAACTATGAAATTGGAATGCAAGATAACACACTATAATACAAAGTAATTGAAACTGAGGCTAATAAATCAAGTAAAATAAGAGAGAGAACGTTTTTTTTGAAGGTCGAGAAACCTACTTTGAAAATTGAAGGCACATGGCTTGGAAGCACACCTGCACCCACTGCCAGGCAGCGAGAGAGAGAGTGAGCATCACTTCCATGACATTTCCCTCTCTGACCGTGAGGTCCATTGGGATGTGTAGTTCTTCTTCTCTGTGCTCCACATGATGTTATGATGTGGAATACCAATAGCAAAAATTACAAAACCATGACAATTATCCTGGTCTGGTCTATATACTCTATTTTTTCACTTTATGAAAACAGACAGGATATCCAGATTGCACTGAACTGCTACAATCATTCATATTTGTTAATTGCTTTTTCCACTTGCAACCCATTGTCCAAACCAAACTCTTTGACTTCTATTACTTTAAGCATTTTACAGAAGATATATAGTAAAGATATATAGTAAATTTACTTGATTCCTGCTTGAAATACTGCAAATGATTGATGAAATACTGGCCATACATACCTAAAGCTCATATAATTCCTATGGAGAATGAGCTATGACAATTCACATCCACTATTGACTTATTACAGGCAGTGTATTCATATTTGCAGTGTCTTTTGAAGAAAATAAATAATGTTGCAGGTTTTAAAGTATATTCCATATTTTTCTTGGTACTTTCCAATATTACCAGCTGAGATTTAAGAAATGTGCAGTGTCTACTAGGTAATAAACAGGATTTGATGTCACAAATGAATGTGAGCAGAAAAGTCTTTGGGACTACCTGGAACACACAGCCTAGTTCTCTCCATACTGCCAGTATCTATTTTTTATAAAGGGTTTTGAGAACATCGCTTCCACATATGCTGAAAATTTAGTTGTAATTCAAATTCAGAGGGAAAAAAAGTTTAGTATGAGATGAAGACAATTAGAATGAAAAGTTCATTTATAATAACAAGTTATCTCTCATCTAGATGGAACTATTTCTCTGCTTTTGAAAAAGACCTGCACATTAAGAAGTACTGGCAAACTAATAACAAAATACTAACAATTTTAAAACTCAGGAAATAAGAACAGTATGGGGAAATGAAAATTCTAGATCATCCTGAAAGTGAATTATAGCCCTGGTTCCAGTGCTCATTTATACCACTCACTGATACTATATTGAGTTATGCCTACGCATACTAACGTCAATCTCTGAACAATTACATGGTAATATATCTACGTTGTTAATAAGAGATAAGAATGGGATATTGGGTTCTTGAAGATGGGTGAACTGATATATAGTTTAAAGAGTAAAACTCTAGTGCCAGTAAGTGTAAATATATACTTTAAAAAGAAACAAACAATGATTGATCAACAGTATGAAGGAAGAGGTCTCACTGGCTTTCCTTGGAATTTGGGGTTATCTTATGTGTTTTCCTGGGACTAAGAAGAGCATTAATGAAAATTAAAATGTCATCAGTGTCTTTTACAACCTATCTGAGAAGGAGTTCTTCACAAAATTGTGCATGAATCAACCACCTGCACTACTCAGAAATACAAATATTTCAGAGCTCATCAGAAGACTTATGTTGCCACTACAAGTAGTTTCCAGCAATTTTTTAAGAGCATCATAGCAATTTTATGAAGCTGCTTGAAGAACAATTTATATATGATATACAGTATGTTTTTTAAAATGCATCAGATGATGAGCTAATCACAGCATGCTAGTCAGTGTTCCAAAAGGGGAACATTTTTGAAGATTGAGTAATCTTCATATCTCCAAGTACAACAAAAAGAACAAAGGAAGAAGGGCAGGAAAAAAAACCCCAAAAGATAGGAATGAAAACACTGAATGATTTACTATTCTTTACTTTCTTCTGTCTCTCTGTCTCCTTTTTTTTTTTTTTTTTTTTTTTTTGTCATGTTCCTTTCTTTGTCATTAGATTTTTTTTTCTTCATCTTGCTGTTGGCATTTCTTTTATTAGTAGCATGCTATTATTGTTACTGAATCTTTCAAAGTTCCTTTTGGGGGCTGTTTTTCATAGCAAATAAAAGATAAAAGCTAGCTGTGTTGTACAATTGTCTGATTTCTTTCATGTTTGGACTTCCTTTAGTAAAAATTAATAATAATGCTAGACTAATATCTCCATATGCTTTATCTTTCTATCTTTTGTCTAATCTCCAACTTTTTTTTTTTTTTACTTTTTTTTTTTTTTTTTTTTTTTTTCCTTTTTTTCCCTCTCCAGCTTCAGAAGTACAGAAATTCAAATTGATGGGTTGGCTTTTTAAAGACTTTAGTTCTCTGGCCATTAATCTACTTTAAATTAAAGTAATGATTTTGTAATATCTCTTTGAACTGCACAGCATTTAAAGACTTTGAAGACTTAGGGTGGCAAAAAAAAAGTGACCTTATGGTGCAGGAGTCCTCAACCACAGCATGTTAAATAGAATTCTTTGGAAATTTTGCATGCAACCTAATCATTACCACAAAAAATAGTTGTTAATACTGAAACAAGTTAGAAGAAAAAAGCGAGTGCCTGTGGAATTTCTGACAAGCTTTAAAAGAAAAGAGAATATATTAGATATGAAATAACAGTGATGAAAACAATTTACAATAAAGCAGCATATTTTAACAAAATTCCTATTTCAGTAACTGTGACCAAAGCTAGAAAAATTGATGCATGGAATTATATTGGGAAACTAAATTTAAAGCAGAGGAAATGTTGCGCTTGAAATAGATTCATTTCTTATCCATATGCATTTGTATGAATTTTCAAAACTTCTCAAGTGTTAAATTCAGAAGCCTGGGACTTTAAGCTCCATCCAGTTCCTGTTGTGATTCTACATTTCTGCAGCAAAGTTTCAATGCTGAGTTTTGTATTAGTATTACATTTCAGTAGTTAAGTATTGGAGAAGGTAGAAATTGCTTTGAATACATGCAGCGTGAGGAATGCAGATTATAAGAACACATTCTGACACAGGTTTAAAATGCTTTTGTATCAGTTCATTTTGAGATGAAGGCCTCTCGGACTGTTTGCAGTCTTTCAGATGCATTAGTACCATAGCAAAACGTTTCACACTAGGATGCCCTGGCCATGTAAACCAAGGCAGAGAACAGAAAGCTTTCTATCTGGCATCATTCAGAAATGAGTTTTTAATCTGTAAAGAAAAGCTATGCTTAAACCCAGATTCACAGATCTGCTTATGTCAGGAGGCACATTCGTTTTTTTTCCTTTGTGCTTTTGTTTGCAATTCCTATCCTGTATCCCTGTCACTCCATCTCTGTTATCTTTGAAAACCATTCTGACATTTTTGAAATATGTCATCTCTAAAAACATCAAATTCATCATTTCTTTTAAAATTCCTGACCTCTCTCCTATTTTTTTTCTTCTTCCCCCCCCCAAATCTTGCCCAGTATTCTCTAATATATATATTTCATATATATTCATTCATTTTTGATGATTTCCTTCTCTTCCTCCTATTGTGAATATTTTTAAGTGAGTACATATAGCTAATTCAGATAGTCACAAAACTGTACAAGCTGCACACTTAAGTTTCTAAACTAGAATGAGATATCAAACAACATTCACTCTGTGTATCATATTTATCATATTTACTGTATTGTTTCAGATGCACACACAACTATTTTGCCATCTAATTTAAAGCAGAATTTTGTAACTTTGTAACACTCACTGACTGATAACATCAGTATTTAAAGATTGTTAAGATCATTAGGTTGTGTTGTTTTGTTTTATTTTTTTTTATTTTTATTTATTTTTTTTTTGTTGTTCATGCTATGGCATGAACAGTCTTACCTAGTGCTTGTTTTCTGCCTGTTGTATGATGTCAGATTCTGAGATTCACAAGCCTTTCACTTAATGCAACCTACCTGAGGAAGCACTTCCCTTTGCTGACACTGAAGATTTCATGAACATAGCTAAGATACTCATTTCTACTGCTTTGTTATCTTTAGCCCAGATTCTTACTGTAGGCATCTTCCTTCCCCAGGCTGCCATGCTATATTCTCTACTGCCATAATCTCCAACCTTCGTTCTATCATCTCCTGGTTAAAAGAGAAACAAGAAAAAACTTTTGATAATATCTAAGTCTGGGTGATTTTATTGAACTTCCACTGATGTTACATCAGTCATTAAATGAGTTGATTGGTGTTGGATGAGATCACTGTGTTAAGATCTGGAGAGAAATTTGGAGCTTTCTTTATAGCAGCTGACAAATACCTTTTTCTGGAAACATCTCTTCTTAAGAACTCCACTAACTTCTATTAAAATTCACTGTCTCTAAGCACAGGTAAGGAAAACTGTTCCATATGCTAGAAGTCTCATTCCTCTGCATAATAAATGGAAGTAGATGCCATGTAACTGAGGTGCTCTGAGGTGCCCTTTGGAGATATCTACTTTTATTCTATGTATAAGTAAAAAGCCTAAGCAATTAACTGAGATTTCCAAATTAGGTGTCACCCAGAAAAAATTCCTCTTTCCCTAGCTACAATAGAGTATTATGCACTGCAATCTGCACACCTAAGAAAAGACTTTGAAAAAGACTCCAGCCATAAAGAAAAATATACAGAAACAATCAAACAATTTCAGTTTTATATTCACATTCACTTTATTTTTTTTTTTTCTCTCTCTCTTAAAAATACAGCAAATAGTGAATTTTCAGTTAATTTGAAATTCTGTATATTTGGGTACCTACAAACAGTTGCTACCCTTAGAATATACATATTCTGCCAAGTATGGTTTACATTTGTATAGGAATTTATCTTTCTTAACATCTTTTCTGCTTCTGTGACACTCAAAATGATTTCTCCTTCCATGTAGAAGGGTTCATATATTTGAATCTGAGAGATGACTTTTGCCTAATATATTATTCTGTCTTGACCTATATTTAGATTAAAAATAAACAGTAAAAGAAATAATTATTAACAGTGCCAGTTATGGAACAATTCAGCTATAATTCTGTATTCAGGCCAGTGGCCCCTAGCGCAAGAAAGATGTGGAACTGTTGAAGTGGAGGCCAAGAAGATTATCAGAGGGCTGGAGTATTTCTGCTATGAAGACAGGCTGAGGAAGCAGAAGGCTCTTGGGAGTACTAAAAAGGAACTTATAAAGAGGGGAGAGACAGAGTTTTTACACAAAATTGATAGTAAAAGGACAAGAGGAAATGATTTTAAATTAAAGGAAAGAAGATCTAAGGTAGATGTGAGGCAGAAATTCTTTACTCAGAGGGTGATGAGGTGCTGGCACAGCTGCCCAGATATGCTGTGGGTGCCCCACACCTAGAGACACTCAAGATCAGACTGGATGGAGACCTGGGCAGCTGAGCTGGTGGGGGACAGCCCAGCCCTTCCAACCCAAGCTATTCTGTGGTCCTATGATTCTATGAATACAACATGGAGCTATGTTATAGAAGCCTTCTGGCATTCTTGCCCATCTTCCTGTTTCTTGGGATGCACTGCTTATGGGCCTGGAGGAGTTGGCCCAGCTTTCTTGGGACCCTCTTCCCTTCAGGACTTTATTCAATGATACCCTGCCAAGCAGATCCCTGAAGAGGTTCAAATCTGCAACAAGCCCCCTACTCTGGACTTCAGGAGAGCTGACCTGAAGCAGACCCCACCTGGAGAACTGTATCCATTTCTGGGGATGCCAATGCAAGAAGACATTGAGATGGAGGAATGGGTCCAGAAGAGAGCCACAGGGATGATCAGAAGGCTTCAGCCCAGAGAGGAGAAGGCTCCAGAGTGATGTCTTAGCAGCCTTCTACTACCTTGAAGGGTGCTTACAGGAAAGCTGGGGAGGAACCTTCTATAATGAGAGGTAGCAACAGGAATGAGGGGAAATGACTTTAAGCTGGAAGAGGATTGAGTTAGACTAGATAATTAGGAAGAAATTATTTACTGTGAGGGTGGCAAGACTCTGAAACATGTTGTCCAGGGAGGTTGTGAATACCCTCTTCCTGGAAATGTTTGAGGCAAGGCTGGATGGGGCTTTGAGCAACCTGATCTATATACCCTGCTTATAGAAGGGGGGCTAGAGCAAAATGATCTTAAAGGTCCCTTCCAACCCAAACCATTTCATGATTCTATGAACATTTATATTTAAGCAAAATGCTAATGAACTCCAAGAAGACAAAATTGACCTATGAATATGTTTTACACTGCACACTATATATCTGCTTAAAAACTTGAGATAGCTTTTACTCAGGTTTGCACACTGCCTATATTTAAGCCCAGTAAGGCACCTACTTTGTTAATGAATTAATGCTCTTAAAAATCTATTTTTGGCTTCTAAGCTATTACTTAGAGAACAAGAATGGCAGATACTATATTTTTGTCTTTACTTAGTGTTTTGCCTGTCATAGTAAGTAAATGTAATCTGCATTATTAGTAACTGTCAACAGCACACACTGAGCAGAAGGCAAATACAGCAGGTGGTAAAAAAAGAAGAGATGGCTGAAAGCAGAAAAGCAAAACAAATGATTGCCAGGAACCACTAATCTAGTTATGCATAAATTTAAGACAATTTAAATGCATTCAAATCTTTCATGGAAGGTGAAATATTTGACAGAAAAGGAGATTAACTGACCAGTTGTTGTTATAAGACCATTTGTCAAAAATCTCAAGTTCTAAAAACCCTTTATAAACCTCTAATTGCTTTGATGCAATTATTAAAAACTTAACCTACCAGACATTTGAACCTGCTAAGTGATGACACATCAGACAGTGAACTTATGGCAGAGGATCAGTGCTTTGTTTACTTAGGCATAAGATAGGTAAACATTTTGGGTTACTATACATTCCCATAGCCAACATTTAAGCTATTAAAATGTTTTTGTAGGTAATTAGCATCCATGTGGTACTGTGAGAGTTAAAGACATAAAAGACAATGCTTAAAGAGACTGAAAAACAAAATTTTGCCAGTTGCCTGTTACATATCTCATTATCTACTGTTTTTTCAGTAACTCATATCAAAAAAGTGTATGCAGAAAAATTGCCAAAAAAGCAACAGCTGTGGGGTTGTGTTTTTTCTTTGGTTTCTGGTCATGTGAGTGGTTTGGAGAAATCTGCCAAGGCCTTCTACATCTCTTCAGAGTCTGTAGGGCAGTCTGCCTGGAGCCGAATTTCACTTCTCCTAAAACTCAATAATTCAGTGTGATAGATACTGAACTTTTGGCACTCATCAAAAACTCCTTCAAAATGATTGGTTATAGTGCAGGTTGAAGATAGCTTAACTTTAAAATGTTAGGTGGCTGCTGATAATATATTCTGAAAATTCATCTAATCCCAGTGAAACAATTATCTCAGTCTCTGAAATGGCTTGGCTCAACTTAGTAAAAAAGCCAAACATCAACAACAAAAAATCTGCCTGTTTTGGAATACAAAAACATCCTAACAAAAACTAAAGAGACAAAAACTTACTTCCCGAAAGTCTTATCTGGTATATATCTTACCTGGTTATCAAGTAAATAATTGTGACCTTGGGGTTCAGTGAGACCTTGAGTACTTAGAGTATGATCCACTGCAAATCACTGCACTGCCCTACCCACATGAATTGGAAGTTCCTCAGACCACACCACAGAGTCACAGAATCACAGAATTGTTAGTAACTTTCCTCATGCAGTTTCTTTTCTGAAGTCTTCATGGATATAATGCATGAAAACAAGAGGAAAGCAAAAAAGGAAAGTCAGGCCTCTACAACACACCAAGATCCACGCAGATAAAATAACTCCTGTGGAGATTTTCTGAAGTACTACCTCCACAGAGTTAAGGAACATTCCAGGAAACAAACAGACAAAACATCAAAAGAAAGCAAACAAAAAAAATTAAACCCATATTTACTTCTTGCTTTCATACGACTAGTGCAAGGAGGATGCCAAGCAGTCCAAGGCAATGCAATGAAATATGGCACTTCTCTGAAAGGCTCCTGAATCCTAAGTCTGAATCTGACTCCCTGCCACTGTTGCAAGTAGAAGCCAGGGCAGCCATTAGCAGCATCGCAGAGATTGTGCCAGAATCCTTAGGAGCTGCTAAACTTCCAAGCAAAGGAGTTACAGAAGAAATCCATGGGGCTCCTGCAACATGCAGGGACATTAGTGTTAAGATACTGCAATGTAATTAAGGCAACTGGGGTACATTTCAGGTTGATCAGAATAAAATCCCAGAATAAGTCTGTTTTCATTTATACTTTACATAGAACATTTTCCCTTTTGACAGCTGAATGGGACAGATGGTCTTAGAGCTCTGTCACCACTACACAAAACTCTGTAGAGAGGAGCTCTTTTTTTTTTTTTTTTTTTTTCCCCTATGTTGCCATGTCTCAATTTAACTTTTTGAATTTCCAGTATTGCTATTAATAATTTTACTTATGTAGTGAGTATCTTTCTTTGAGAACTGAAAAAGAAAAGCTTTCATTCTATAGGATTTTTTAAATCAACTTAAAGCTTAGCTTGAAGAGTTGATTATGATAAAAGGAATGTTATCTTCCACATATTTGAACATGAATTTTGCAATAAATTTTATGAGTCCTGCTTACTTCACTGATGTAAAATATTAATGAATTCTTAGGTGAGTATTGAGATTGACAATAGTCATATATGAGAATTTGTCTCACTCAAATGCACCTGAATTACCCATAAGAAAATCCTACTCTGGTGAGTACACAAGTTCCTACATGTTTTAATTTATAAATACTATGGATCTGTGCATCTAAAAAAGTTGAAGAACAATTCTTTGGACTTTCTAACACTATCAGTCCTGTCATGGCTGTTATGACCGGCTGTACAAATTTTATGGGATAATATCAATCCCTTGTATTACAAAAAAATACATAAAGGAACACTCCCTTCCAGCAATATAAAGCTAGAGCGCTTGAAGGCACTACAAAGAGAAATAAACTGTGACATTTCCTTTTGTTTTCATTAATAAAAACCTACTGCTGCATGCTGACCTAGATATGCATGTATTTTCCTGTGCAGCCTACTGTTAAATTGCAGGATTCACAACAATCAAGGGACGCTGAAGAAAAACACATTATTTTTAGAGAATGAATAGTTTTATGACTATTAACAATGCTTGTACAAACAAACACCAAAAAAACCCCATACCATGCTTGATAAAAGAGAATCTAATTATACAGTTAAAATCTTAAATTACCCTTATTGCTCAAACTGCTCGTTATTCTCCTAATGGCTTCTATGCAAATAGGTCTGATAAAAATTACACATCATAGTGTATAATGGAATGGGAAGGATTCATCTTTCTTCAAAGCAGCAGGTATGTCTTCTTCTCATATATGAAGACTTAGATGGAGATAGAGATCAGACATTGTGTGATGATTTATGCAATGACCAGGAACGATTAAACTTATTCATAAAAAATAGCCATGATTGCCTAGTTTGGTGACTGTGATCATCTAGGAAATGTGGAAGTAAATCTTACAAAAATGTAGAAAATATACTTCATAGACACACTTAAATTTCTTCTTTGCAGAAATATTTCTTTCTGTTAGCTAGCTGGAAGTGATGGGTAAATCAGCTCTCTAGGGTCTCATCCTAGAGCTCCCTCTTCATAGCAGCATCATATAGGCAAATATCCCTAAAACAAACTAGACCTACTCACTTCTTTAATGTAAAAGACAAAGTTAAATTACTGGGGAGTAGCTAAAAGAAAACAAGTGTGACATTCCCCAGGAGTCTCAAGACCAACAATAAACATAATTTCAACTCAAGTTTCAGACTTTCTGTACTTAGCTGGAGTCTTTATTGCCTTAATAAGGGTTCTATCAAAACACTTTTAATTCATGCTAAAATAGAATATTCTTCATGAAAAAATTTTACTAAACAACAGTTGCAGAGAGTTTACTTATGAAAGGTCTTTTCTTAATCTCATTAATGTGAAAAAGCTGCATCACACTCTATGGAAAATGCTACATCTGAAAACAATAAACACATTCAAGGCATAAAATGTCACCAACATTGAACATTCATTATAAGATTTATGATAACGATGATTATGCTGATTGCATATTTTACAAATTGATATTTGAAGGAGTATGAAAGCTAAAGCATTTAAATTTATGCATTTTATTTTTGCATTTAACATGATTTAGAAAAATAAATATTAAGATTTTTGACATCAGTAAGGTTTACAGAAATGATAGCTGTCTCTTTATGCTGCAGCATTTTTTAGACAGAAATGGGATTCCAAGACCATATTTGTTAAAACACAGATAACGTTGTTCATTTTGAATGTTTACTTGTTAGATTAGTTGAATATTTACATACACATATTAAAATGCAAAACTGTGCTTTACACTTTGATCCTGAACATGGCACTTTAGTCTTATGAAACACGATTTCTCAACACTACATTCAACAGCAATTTTTTTTTTTCTTGTTTGTTTCCCAGATTACTCCTTGTTACATGCTTTTCTGTGTAAATAATAACACCGGTACTTACTGTCACTGTGAAAGTACTGGAAACACCATTATAGTCCTAGCAAGTCAGCAAAAAGTGAAGCCTGCCAGTACTTTGTTAGTGCTCCAAAAACAAATGCAGAAGAGTTGTATTTGTATAAAATATACTGGCCTCTATTAAGGAGTCATTTTTTTATATGTATCCTCTTATCAATGTGTCTACTTCAGAAATACTATGTCTAAGTTTTATTTTAAAAATACTGTTTGCTGTTACTACTGTGGTCTTTCCATTTTCTCTAACTGCAACTCTGGAAAATGCTAAATGGTTTTATTTCTAGTATACATTTTTTTATGGCCCTTTATTGAGTTGACTCATAAATTTGATATTACAATTAGTTTTGTCTTGGAATTGTATATTTTTTTTTTTTAATAAAGTTGTATAAGAAAAAACTTGTAAATTTGTCACCTTATCTGTTTAGTTTTTAAGATGTGTGCATCAATCATCTTATATCCCACTGTACATGACAGTTGCTGGCATATATTTTTGGTATTATATTTGCTAGACTTACAAATGGAATCATGTGTGTCAACACCACAATTTTTCTTCCCTTTCTTCCTTCAGCAATATCAAAGATTTTTAGAATTCACCTAAATACCATCTGCAGAATTCACAGGAACATTCTGAAATTTAGTATGATCTCTCAATCTATTCAAGGATTGAGAAATCTCTATGTTATAACTCTACACATAAAAAAGTCAGCAAACATAGCTAACGTGTAAAGATTCTATCTTATATGAGTAATCAATGTTAGAGATGTTTAACACCTAAAGTATTTTAAAACAGACTGGTTTACATATACCAGAAGTTTCTTTGCCAGACTTACCAGGTTTCCCCAAATCCTAGGCAAATTAATCTATAAGAAAGCAAAACATCACAGAAGACTATTACAAGACAGAAAAGATTTTTATTAGACAGAGAATATTTTTATTTTGATTTAAAATACAGAGGTTAGCTAGATTCATTATAGGAAAGATAATTATAACCCAGAGTGTAAATGTCATATCTCTGGTCAATTGTGATTGTCACAGAAGCCTAAATGGTATATAAGTGGTCAAAAAATATTTCTGAATCTAAAATTTGAAATATCACAGTTTGACCTACTTCTATGATCTTTTGCAATTCATACATCATGTGTTTTAATTGATGCTAAGCAATCAAGTAATGTCATTGATCTTAAGATGCAATTTGCATTGAAATGTTTGGCATAAAATATAAATCAGTCTATGCACCTAAGTATTCCAGAACAGATATTATACATTTTTAAAGTTTATTATTATTAGAGAAATTTAAATGTCACAACAGAAATCATGATTATAAATGATTATTAATTGCAAATTTTTCATATAGCTTCTGAATGAAATGCAGTACAAAATATAGATAGATCTATAGATTCTGTTTTACTTAGTTGACACTGACTCAGTTATTTTGAAGAAAATTTCATATTAGCTTTTGACAATAATTTCTGTATAACTAAATAACATGTCCTTGTGTTTGGTATATTATAACAAGTCCTTTAAAAACCAGAAAAGTATAGGTAAGGTAAGGTACACATAATTTGACCTACTCAGGAAATCTCCAGTAAAATATGTGTTAAAGTCAACAGCTCTTTATTTTATGTTCTGTAACTTATCTTCACAGTTCCCTTCAGCTGATTTTCAATTTTTTTTTTTTTTTTTCATTGATCCCTATTAAACTTGGAAGTGGAAACATATTAAGATTTTGCAGATGCTGATTCCTTTGTCTGACCGCTTGCCTTTACCTGTCTTTGCTTGTATTGTAGAGATCTTTAAATTTAATCTCAATATTTGTTCTTTCCTTCGTGGTGATTAAATTAACAACATTATCCAAAACTGTTGAAAAGGAAACCATTACTGACAAAAACATTGCATTTTTCACTAGGAGTTTTATCTGCCTGAAACATTAACTAAATTATTATTCTACTCCAAAACTGAGAAGCAAGCAACACAAACAGGCAAGCCATTTCTTGCATTAAAAATCCATATTTAAGTCTCCTGCTGTACAAGAAGTCAGAAGAACCCAGAAGGAAAACCTAATCGTTATTGCTACTTTGTTATTTGTGTGAGCACTAAAGTAATAGGATATTTGATTTTATATAGATAGTTTTAGTTATGGAGATGGAGGGCCATCACTGATATTAATCTAGTGATTTTTAATTTTTTTTTTAGTTGGAGATATCAGGTACAAATATACTGTGCTCAAAGCGTATATAATTACAAACAAAACACAATTATAGCTGTAATGAAACTTGCTTCAAAAGATATAATCTGGTTGGCTCACCAGTTTAGGCAAGTAGATGATCCAGGAAGGAAGTACAGATCTGACTTTTTTCCTGATTTTCTTAAATGATAATACAAAAGATTCTTAGCTTTTTCTGTTTCTTTTTGTTTGTTTGTTTGTTTTGTTTTAATCATAACCTTTTTTTTTTTTATTATTATTATTATTTCCCCTCCCTACCCCGCCTTCCCCCCCAACTTCCCCTCCACCGATTATCTTCTATAGCTGTCCATCTAAACTGTCTGACTCTACTGCTAGGTCACACCAAGGTAGTCCCCTGCATACCGAAGAACTAAGTGAAGAAGGTCTAGAGATCTGTCCATGCTATTTAACATGGACATGCTATTCCTTGCTGCATTCCTAACTGGAGTGTATTTTACTTGTTATGCTTTGGTACAAAAAGCATGAATGAAAGACATACAATGGAAATTTTCCAGTGCTTTGCTTCTATCTATCTATCTAGATGATGAGAAAAGACTGAAATAAAGTGGTGGGAGTAAATCACTGATCATTTCTACTGAACACATCTACACCACTAGGTGGAACACAAAAGAAAATAGACAACTGGTGAAATCTCTTTAGGAAAGGTTAGCTCTGAAAGCCAGGAAAAGAATAAGATAAGGAACAAATTTCAAATTTAGCAGTTAACTGATCATCTGAAAAATTATGTATGTATTAACCGTGTCCAATAGTTATTTTTCAATGCTACACCTTATGATAAATGTTATAACTACTAAAATAAAAATGTATGATGTTTCTCATTTTTTCTTGAGTAAGAATTCATTCTGGAGGATAACTAATATGAATACTTTCTTATCAATTCTTAATACACTTAGTGGAAATTGAAGTTCAGATGGAATCTGGTGTCCACTGTTGCAGAGACTCAGTGTATATAAAATTAAGAAGTACTCACATGCGTCTTTTTTTAATTTGTGTCAATTCAATATAACTTTCTATTCACTTTTAACACATTTTAAATAAGAAAAGTAAATATATAGATAAGTTTTAATCTTGTCATGACTTTTATTATTTTTAATTCTGTATCATATCATTTCACATCGTGATATGTGACGTGATCCTCCCCCTCTACTCTGCCCTGGTGAGGCCTCATCTGGAATACTGTGTCCAGTTCTGGGCTCCCCAGTACAAAAAAGACAGGGATCTCTTGGAAAGAGTCCAGCGGAGGGCCACAAAGATGGTGAAGGGCCTGGACCATCTCCCCTATGAGGAGAGACTTAGGGAACTGGGTCTGTTTAGCCTTGAGAAAAGAAGGCTGAGAGGGGACTTGATCCAGGTTTATAAATACCTGAGGTGTGGGAGCTATAGTGGCGAGGCTGGTCTCTTTTCAGTAGTGCGTGGGGACAGGACTAAGGGCAATGGGCTGAAACTTCAGCATAGGAAGTTCCGCACGAATGTGCGCAAGAACTTCTTTACGGTGAGGGTGACAGAGCACTGGAACAGGCTGCCCAGGGGGGTGGTGGAGTCTCCTTCTCTGGAGATATTCAAGACCCGCCTGGACGCCTACCTGTGCGACGTGGTGCAGGGAGCCTGCTTTGGCAGGGGGGTTGGACTCGATGATCTCTAGAGGTCCCTTCCAACCCCTATAATTCTGTGATTCTGTGATTCTGTGATTCTGTGACTTTCTGTCTTAGTGAAAATATATTTCTGAATTAATAACATCTGTCATCCATAAAAGAATTGAAAGGTGTGTCTTAGCTATCCTCTTCTATTTGTTCTCCATCTTAAAATATGTTGATTTTTTTTTTTCATTTAAAAATGAAGAACTGACATTTTTCCTAACATAAGTGTGATTCCATATTTTTATTAGGAGCCGAGCATTATTTAAAAAAAACAAAAAACCAAAAAAAAACACAACACTTTGTGGTGTAGAAATATTCAATATAGCATAGATACAGCTGGTTTTGAAATAATTCAAAAGTTAACTACCTAATTCAAACTAGTATGCATGGGAGTGAAAATAATACATTAATTCTTAGACACGTCTTTGAAATATTTTTATGGATACTGAAATATCACCTTAAACACACTTATTTCTATAAGCCTAGATAATAATAATAATTATTATTATGGTGAAAACTGTCCCAGTAATATTTTTTGCCTCTACTGGAAATTACTTCCTATTGTTGTTCCAGTAAAAATGACCATCCCATGATATTTGTCTTACAGACTCCAAGCAAGTACCATTCGACATTCACTTACTTAAGACTAGACTCCATACTTAGAAAATATACATTCTTTTACTTTTTTTTTTTTTTTTTTTTTTTGGTAAAAATATATTTTCTGGTCTAACAATCTGAGACCTTTTAAAATGTTTTTTACTGCCTACTGGTAATCTGTGAGTGGAAGAAAATTGTGATTTACAACAATTACATGTTCCAGATATACTTATATTGAAAATAAAACCATCCACATCTTGAAAAATCTAGGGTTTGCTTATAATAAATAAAATCCCACAATAGAGAGCATATAATCTACTGGGTTTTAATTTTATTCTTTTTCTATCTTCTCAGCAGCAACACAATTGTTTTTTGTGTGAGAATTATTTTTTTTTTCTATCCCAGCCACCACACTCACACCCATTTTTGTCAACATCTGAGACTCAAGTATTCAGGTAAAAATACTAACCCTGTTAACCTGTGATGAACTTTTTAGGATTTGTTGCCCTCTAAAACAAAACAATTATTTCTTACTGAGATAACTTCCTAACAAGCCCTTTCAGTACTCAAATATATGTAACTGGCTTGTGCTTATGCTAATTTGATACTGTAGGATCCTAACCCCCTACAGATACGACAAATTTTAAAATGTTAACAAAATTGCTATAAGCACTGCAGAAAATGTAAAACAAAAAGTTGCCATTTTCCAAATATGCCATTCTTGGAAACACGCTGTGGAATTCTTGGTGTGTGCATTCATCTAATATCAACTTATTTTCAAGATAATTATGCAATTTAATAAAAGAAACTCTGCAGGAATACAATATATATACATATAATTTGTTCTCTTAAGTGGAAATAGAAGTAGCTTTTGATTCCTTAATCAACTGTGGTTTTCCAGCACTTTCCTACTTAAACTTAGCAAAGCTTATTTTCCATAGTGGAACTTACAGACAGCTTAGTGCTCAGAATGTTAGAAAATGAAGGTACTCTAAGGTCAAGACAATATATAGAAAACAACTATCGAAAAAGATATGAACTTTGTTGAATATATTATTTCTTATTTTCCTCACAAATGCACAGTATTTAAGAAAAACAGGGCAGAAGTTTCACACTAAATGCATGATGTGTCACTTTCTCCAGAAAGCTGTGCATTTACTTTTTTCCCATCTGTTCTGCTCCATTCTCTTAGGGAAGAAGTAAACAGAAAAACAGAGGTGCAAGCCAAAGGAAATTACAGGAGGAACATTTTTTTTTTTTTTTTTCTCAGCACAGTTCTGTTGACTTCATGTTTATTATTACCTTTATGCTGTTCATTATCTGCATTCTCCTGGCTCTTATCTTCTAATTGCAATCAAGATCTCTTCATATTATATCTAAAAGCTTATTAGTATAATAGATCAACAAAAGGGATTTAGACACGGATTTTACAAAGATAACCTTTCATGGTTCTCTAACAAAAATTGAAGTAATTTTGTTATTTAATTATGAAATATGTAATCTATTTTATCCTTCTTTAGCATGAAACCATTGAACCTAACAATGCAGTTGCATTTACCTATGGGTTGATGAGCTCTGAGAGTTAAGCACAGTCAACTCTCAAAGCACAAGCATCTCCCCAAGTTCTTAATTCCTAATTACTACAAGAAGGAAGATTCCTCCAGAGAGGGACCACTTTCATTCTGTACCTGACAGGTAGAAATTACTTGCTTAATAGAATGGAATAGTACTGCAAAATGAAAGAATCGAGTACGCGTTTTTAATTTAGCCTCCTTTTAAATTAGATTTTAATTTGGATTCAGGTACAAAGCTAGTAGCTTGAGACAGTATTTTGGATGATTTACAGTAAATTTATGAAGCCCCTTGCCCAGATTTCAATACAATATGATCATCAGAAAAATTAATTTCTGCATAAGTAAAGTTGTTAGTTTTCTTTGCTGTTGAGGCATATGCATGAGTTATACATGAAGCTGGGAAAGCTCACAGTTCTGCAGATATCACCCTTTAAAAAAAGATGTTGGATCATAACAGGTGTTCATTTAATTTTAAATATGAATTTTTTATTAATTAAATAATTAATTTTAAATAATCAGAAAGCAAAGTGCTAAACTATTCCTAGTCATGACCTTCTCTCTCATGAACTCGTCTTATGAAAAACAATCTTTAAGAGGAAAATATGAACTTGCATTTTACCTAGAACATTTCTTTATTTCTATCATCCTGGACATTTAAAAGGCAGATATTCTCACATCTGCAGGAAGAAACATCAGGAAAAATATTTACAAGTATTACTTGTTCAATAAAGTAGCTTGTGCTTTCCTCAGTCTTGTCCTTTGAGAATTTACCAGGGATCTTTTTCAATTATGTGACTTTTCTAGAATCATCAATACATTTTAAGAAAAATGCTTCTCATCTGTAAGATATAAGGTGAAATATACAACCATGGCCATAGCAGGTTATCTTGTTACCTAGACATTATGAAAGTATTCGCCAATGTAATTGCATTTCTGACCAACTCCATTACCACTAGTTAGGAGACAAAATAAATAAATAAATAAATAAAAATAAAAAATTAAAAAAAAAAAATGCTTTCTACATCAATAAATCATCAGAGACAATACTATAATGGTCAAAAATAATGAAACAAACAAACAAACAAACAAACAATAAAACAGTAAAAAAAAGTAAAAAAAAAAAAAAAAGAAAAAAAAAGTTTTGTATTTAAGTATTCGCTGTATCAAAGAGTGTTACTATGCTCTTTGCAGTTGTTCTAGTTTCCACAGAAATAAATAGGAGGCATTACTTTCAGAGCAACTGTATTTTCTGTTTGCCAGAATACAGAGAAAATATTGGTTTTACTTATAGGAACTCAACTATACCATGTTTGCTCCTGTCTTCTAAGCTACTAAGCTTTCATTCAAATGTACCCTTCATAAAAAGTCAGCACAAACTCAGAACGGTCATACAACCACCATACTGTTATCAGACATACTAGGAAGCTGTTGTAATATAAAAATGGAATTGTCTGTGTTTTTAAGTTTATAACTACATATTTTTTGGATGCAGATCTCCAAATATTTTTTGAAATTCAGAAGATAATTTAGCAAATTCTGCAAAGTATGTATCCATTAAATGAAGCTCTTTCTGGACAGGATTAATTTCTAGTAAGTTCTTTTGTGATTCAGCCTGCTAAACAAACACAATCTGTGGGAATCTGTCTGTTTGTGTTACTCTGGGAATGCTGGAATCTCTTGAGATTAAAGTGAAAAATAAAGGAGGAAAAGAAAACAGAATAATATATTAGATATGCTGAAGAATTTCAGACAGAACCTAATATCAGTTTCTGCCAAGATTGATAAAATGCATGGTCTTGAGACAGAAAAAAGAGAAATGCTTGGTTTTCCAAACATCACAAAGCAAACAGAGAGGTTTCTTCAGAATTTTTAATGACAAAAAATTAACCAGCTGTAGTGCTGGATGGTAGCAAAACATCCAAAAATTACTTTGCAAAAAACAAATGAATGTTTAATGTTGGCAACTATTCATGCCAGAGAAAGGAAGTTCATATTCTGTAAAAGAAATCAGGGTACTTTCTCAACTTAAGCAGGCAGAACCAGAGAAATAGGGTGTGAAAATAAAATCTATGTCTTAAACTATACGGCTAAACTACTTGAGGGTAGGCAAAGAGAGGATATAATATGCCCTAAGGATATTTACTCTTTGTGGAGAACATTCATGAAAGGAGAAAATGAGGACAGGCAATGAGATATAACATCTTTTGGTTCATGATTTAAGGATCATGGACATGAAAGAATAGACCTGAGAGGGAGATTGCCATTGGTAGGCTTAATTTCCACACTGGAGACAGAAAATACTCCAACTTCTCCAGAGAGCTCACAGATCTCTCACATATTGGCAGCTCTGTGATTCACAGTACAGCATCAAAAGCAATATATAATCTGTGCTAACTGGAGATGGCCTAACACGCTAAATAGGCAAATCATCTCTCATCCAGTCTAGTCATCACCTTGCCCTTCAACTTTCTCCAGACACAGAAAAATGCAACAGCTGTTAGAAAATAAAGCTAAGAATAATAATTTTGCCACAGGGAAAATGGGAGTTTGTCTTTTAGAGAGACAAGGTACATAACAAAAATTAACCCATTAATCTACTTTTCTTACCTAGTTCTTCAAGTAATTCACAAAATACAACTCAAAATTATACTAAGAAAAAAGCTTTTAATTTATTAATTGGTAAACTTCTATACACAGAGGTGATATTAAAGGGATTTGTGAATTTTCCAAAGAAAGCTGAGCTCATATGACAGCATTTCAATGTGTACTTTACAATAAAGTTACTTCAATATAGCACTTGGAGTAATCAAAAGGAAATGCAGCCTTGTTCCTCCAGACCTTCTGCTCCTTCTGCAGGGAAAGCACAGCACAGCTTGTCACAGAAATTATGACATCAAAGTATTTCAGAGTAACTGAATTGCTTTTGAAAATGAAGTGTTTTGGATGCAATTTCTCCCTCCATGTGTTCTCAGCAAGGGCATTGCCAAGAAACTGCCATAAATAAATAAATAGATAAATTGTTCAGTCTGAAGTACTGAAATCTTTATCTCATTTCTATTTGCATATGCGTGCTACAGACATTGAGGTTTGTACATAGAGGGGAGAAACATGGAAAGTATCGAAGCACATATAGTGTACATGCTGTATAAGTCCCACAGTTCTTCACGTGTCTTCAAACTCTCCCAAAAGCAATGATGTGACCTGTGGGTCTCTCAATACACTGCATAGCCCTGCATATATTTACAACAATCTCTTTCCTGAAATAGTAATGTGATGTTTTAATTTTAACCTGCTGGTATGTGCTTAGGAAGGTATGGAAAACTTGTATATTATTATTTCCTCATTTGTTCTTACACAAATGTAAGAATGAAAAAGAACACAGGAAGCGGGTGTCTCTGCTATCTTAATTGGGTACTAGTAATAATATCTTAGGACCTCTAAGGACTATGAGCAAAGACTGAAAAAAGTCCCTGGAAAGAAACACGGAAACTTTCCATTTCAAGCCTTGTGAAGACCCATGGATTGCTGCTGAACCAAGTCAGCATCTGCCCTTCTCTCAGTTTTTCCCGTGTAATGGTAAAAATGAACCATGAATTACATTGGGTACTTACTATATCCCTTTGAGCCAGACCCATCACCCAGCTGCTCATCCATCACATAATGTTTTTGCCTAGCTTTATGTTGGATATTTTGTCCAGAAAGGTACTGTGAGAAACAGTATTGAAAGATTTGCTGAAATTGAAAAATACTGAACCAACAGAATTCCTCTACTCAACCAGGTGAATAACATTGTTGTAAAAGGAAAATAATTTTATTAAACAGGACTTCCCCCTTGTGGAACCACGCTGTCTGTGGCCAGTGACTGTACTGTCTTTCAGGGGCTATTCAATAACTGCCATAATAATAATTTTGACAGGCACTGAAGTGGGACATATTATTTTGTGTCACTTCATACAACTTCCTCATTATTTCCAGAGGAATTCATACTTCCTGAATGCAATGTATCTCTTTGCCCTATCTCCTTGTCAGCTACTCATTAATTTTACCCTGCAAGACATAGAATAATTTTGAGGCTTTTATCTTTTTTAAACATAGTCACACCACTGGCTCTTTACCCTATAGAATCACTGGATTACTTATCCTACTGAAAGAAGATCTATATGTTGTGAATTGCAGCGATTGCTGCTGGAGAAGTACTCCATTGCTAGGCTTTGCAAAGCATCGTCATGAGTTGACATCAGGAAAAAAGTTCAACTTGTTTCCGGGATTACAAGGGCAGCATAAAATGAAATACTTAGAAATGAGATTCATACGGAAAATAATGCAGAATTCTTCACTAGAAGGGAAAATGTTTTAATGTTCTTCTAAGGCAGGCAAATTCCTTATCTTCACTTCCGCTGATGTGAACAATCTAGAACTACAGGTATATGAAGTGAGAAAGATAAAGTACAACACAAGTTGGAGCAAAACCAGAATCTTAACAGACAGCTTTGTGTACCTATTTATTCAATGCATTTTACTACTTATGCTGCTTTTACTTAGCAGCTTAGACATGAGTCTTGGAACAATTATGCCTGTTATTTTGTCTATTGTGCTTCCTTCGTCCTATGGAATTTGATACACTGAATATTCTTCTGGTACACCTGAGAATAAGAAATCAAGTTCCATAAATCTACTGAGTACTGCTGGTCCTGCAATATCAAATAGATGTAAAAGTCCTAAAATAAATAATTTCTTCATAATAGTCCAATGAAAGGTTCTTCATCACCAATGATATCCATAAATCAGTCTCTTAGACACCACATTGCTATGATCTGGTTGTTCACAGAGTTTTCAGAAGAAACTAAGAACAAAAATAAAAGATTTCCCTTCTCATTTCTTCATTTGCTGATGTCATTCCCTCCTAAGTTAAACAAAGGATTAGGATTATTTTGGCCTTATAAAAAAAAAATAATAATAATAATAATTGTACACAATCTTTCATCCAGTAATTATAATTTCAAAAATAATTATAAATGTATATTACACGCACTTAAAATGTTTTTAGAAGTCTGTATGTACTTCCATGTACATATATGCAGTTCTTATAAATACTAAATTTAAAGAAGCTGTTTTAGAGCACTTTTCTAGTAAAAACACACAAAAAAAGTTTCTTCCACTACTTGTTTTTCTTCCTTCTCCTACTTTTCTTCCACTACTTGCTCAAGAAGTAAAAATCTATTTCTATTATAGAAATTAATAGGTTACTTCATATAGCAGGAAAAAAGATTTTGGAGCAACTCTGCTTATTTCATCTTCATATTTTTAAATATTAAAAATTAACAGTAAATTTGCTGTAAAATAAAACTTCTAAATTCCATACTTTAGAATTAAAGTTTATAATTTTAAACTAAAATAATGACAAAAATATTGCTAGAAAACCTATATTCTTGGGTAGCTTACTATCTTACAAGAATAAAATTGAGTCATATATTTAAATATTCAGTGTAGTGCCTTAGCTTTTAATATAACAAATTAATAAACATATTTAGAGAAAATATAGATGAAAGTTTATATTTGCATGCAGACTTGACTACATCAAGAAAATTCAGTCAAGCCTGGGCATTTCACAGTATATCATCTGAATCCATCCTTTACTCCAAATGAAAACTACTTTTACTCCAAAAGGAAAAGATCATGTACTTTCAAAACATTTGGAATCAAAATGAAAACAGAATAGATTGATTCACAGAGGAATATTAGCTTAACTATTTTAGGATATATCAAAGGCTTAGTCAGCTTAAAAGAAAAGAAATATAGTAGCTTTCTGCCATCTTCTGAAGCTTGTTCTCCTGCATTGTGGCTAAACATTTTGAATGAGAACTTAAATACATTCATTTCCTAAAATGAATTTCACTATTTTAGTAAGTGGAGATCAAATTATTACTCCTAGTTCTTGTTTGAGTATATTTAAGTCAAAAGCAAATAAACTGCTAAAATAAAGACTAGTGAATTGAGTAAGCTTTTAAGACCTCAAAAAATCTAATTTTTTAATGCTTCAAGTACACTGTATGTTTTAATACAAAAATAGGAGACTAACACAAAGCACACACTCAACGCTGAAACTAAAAAAAATCTTCACCACTCATTGGAAAAGTAATTCATCAAAGAATTAGCAAGTAAACATCAGCTTTGAAATTACAGTGCAGTCTGTGCATCAAAATATTCACCACAGTATTACAGGCTATGACCTTCTTATGACCTCTGAAAAGAATGACTATGTTCTTTGAGAAATATTTGTAGCAAATTTTTAACAAGTTGTTGTTAAAGTCTGTTCTTGACGATGCTGGCCAAGTCTGTGCTCAAAGCAAAGTTTTACAGCTAAGTTAAACACTTGGAAATAGATGGTTTACTAACAATAGCATTATCTGAGCTTGCACTCCATTACTGTAGGGAGCTTTATGGTGGTGCATTTTATGGATTTTAAGTGAAACATATACTGTATCAGATGTCATTATATCATCAGGCTCCTGCCCATTGAACAACGTTAAATAGGTGGATCATGAAAAACTAGGATTCTTGTCCCATTAGAAAGTTTTCTTGCCAAGCTCCTTTCTACTGTGAGAAAAATACAAACACATTTTTCTTCTCAAATACTGTACACTTGATTCATATCAAAATTCAATCATGCTCAATTAACACTCAAAATTTTCCGATAATTATGCTGAAGGCAGCACCAGAACACACAAAGTGATATGGGAATTAGGGACTAAGCTGTGCATAAATTCACTAATAAGAGAAAAGGTCACAGTCTGATATCACTGAAATCTGATTAGATTTCAGATCCTTGTGCTAAAAATCAATGTTTTTTTGGCCTCAGCCTTTGTGCTCTGGAGTCAGCCAATCTCTGGGGCCCTGCGTATAATCAGAGGCTGTACCAGTGTTACATCCTCTCCTGGGCACAAAGACAGCAAGAAATTAGAAAGGATTTACGGGTAAGAGCAGTCAGGATTTGTCATTCCTACAGCTGAGGGGTTTGGGAAGCTGAAAAGGAAAAGTTGCAGTGGCTGTGAAGTGAAGAAACTGTTATGTTGGTCAGTGTTCATAAGAAGGGTAAAGCTGGTGCTGGGGATTTTACAGCTCTTTGATAGCTTCCAGGAGCAATCTAGTCAAACCAGGACAAACCCACAAAGGGCTCTACACTTAAACACAGTTGCAGAATGGTTACAAATATGGGAGATACAACATATTTAATCCCTTAACTGGAAAAAACAAACACAAAAGGCCCTGAAGCAGGCCTTGCATGTACAGTTTTCCTATAATATGAAAACTGACAGCAGGTAATATTGAAAGCTTCTGAACACTCAACAAATTCATGTTTGTTTTTTTTTTTTTTCTTTTTTTTTTTTTTTTTTTTTTTTTTTTTTTTTTCTGGGCACACATGGAAGTCCATCAGCTCCTGCTGTATCACTTTTGTATGCTTCAGCATGTTCAATCAAACAATTCAGCAGATTGTCAAATGTACACCTCTAAAGTAACAGTTTTTCATGGAAGAACAGTCCAAATGATCTGATGAAAAAAAAGTAAATTAAAAAAAAATAGTTTCCCACTGGAACTAACCCTGATTTTCATGATCAAAACAATAAGCTTTATCAACACAGAACTGATGAATCAGTAAAGAGGATTACACCTATAAAGCTCATCAAAAAATCACCCATTAGGAAATAAAAGGGAAAGAGAAAACGTATAGCATCAAACATTTCACTAAGGCTTCCTTGTATTTTTGAATGATGTTGACTAATTCAGGCCTAGGAGATGTGAAATCCAATTCCCATTACGGGAAAAGAGCAGTTATTACAGTACACAAAATATGTATTTATTATTGCACACATAGCAAAGAACTTCAAGAGACAGCACAGAAAAGACTGGAACTTAAAGGCAAAGCTTCTTGTCAGGTAGTTTGTGCTCCCTGTATCTGGCTTTCCTGCAGAGAGATGTTCAGAGTGTAGAAGTGGACAAGCAGACAAAACTGCTGAATTAAATGATAGCCTTTGGAGCCCATTTACATCTAAACCATAAATAGTAGGAGGAAGTAGGCAGTAGCATTTCTCTAACTAGACCATGTCAGATAAAAAGAGATCTTTTTTGGTAGCCACTACCTTTATGTATATTGGCTTTATGAATGATATAATGAGTGGATTTTTTGAAGAAATTTTCTAGCACTCAATGGACTGAACTGCTAGCAGCTTGGATTCTGTTTCTCTATATAAAGACGATAAAAAAAAGAATAAAATAAACCAGCCAAGTTATAGCCGTAAGAAAAGCAACACTGACTGATAAGGGGGAAAAAATGAAGACATTCCTTCTTCTTTTTCAAAAGGTGCTGATTTTGCTCCTTCCTTTTTCTACTGGATTATATCGGACAATATTCTCTCTTTTTATCATTAATGCAACATTTCATCACTGGCCTCCTTGGTATGTTTCTAAAAGAACTGGGTAAGAAATAGTCAAGCTCCTTAGAGATATGCTTCAGAAATCCATGAATTGTACAAAGTATGCTCCTATTTTTACTATCCTATGACATTTTGTAAACTGAAGAGATGCTTTAACAGTCTATTCCAAACATTAAGCTAGTGGAGTTATCTATGCTTCTTGAATCAACAAAACACTTTCAAAATTTGAATTTGAAATCCTAAAAAATACCTGAAACCTCTTATATCTATGTCATGGAAAGGAAATAATCGTTTATATACAGATGCATACAGAGAAATGTCTGATAACTGAGTCAACTTTCACTTC
Organism: Excalfactoria chinensis; assembly: GCF_039878825.1. NCBI lineage: Eukaryota > Metazoa > Chordata > Aves > Galliformes > Phasianidae > Excalfactoria > Excalfactoria chinensis. The sequence continues at coordinate 41,748,630 of NC_092826.1, forward strand.
AAAGTGCTGCACCAGAACTTCCTCTTCTTAAAAAATAAAAATGTATTCCAGCTGTGACTTCACAGCTCTTTTTGCACCCTGAGGAACAAGGAACTCAAAGTCTACAGAGTTTCAGCTTTGTGTTGTGTGCTCAGGGAGTGCCACTTGCAGACATCTTTTCACCAAAGAGATGACAACACTGAGGACACTTGACAATATGCACATGTGAAGGACAGCCATGTAGAATGAGTGCTCAGTCCTGGAAATGCTGATCCACACTTCTCCCTCAGAACCTGAGATATGGAAATATGGAGGATTTTCGGGGTTAGCACAAACCTTTCCCTGTTAGATTGGCATGAGAAAATCTTTATCTATGATTAGAAATCTAGTTACAAGGTTTTTCAGTTGGGCCCTACCATCAATGGCAGGTATCACTACCAGTTGATGTTCTTATTAGGCCATCTTGATAAAAAAACACAAGCAATGCTTCAGTGCAGCTTAGAAACATTAGCTTCGAAATGTGATTTTAAAAACATAAAGAAAAATAAAAAACAGAAAAGTAGAGGAGAAAAAAAAGTATTTTGTTTTAGAACAAAAGATTAAGATCATGTGGAAAATAATTTAAAATCTCAAATGCAATAAAATTAAAAAGTTCAATTTATTTTTTCAACTTTTATAGAGGGTTTAAAGGCTCACAACAGCTCATTAATCCTCCACCCTATAAAGAATAATCTGCTGCACTTGAACATCTATCAAAGGATTTCTGCTTTTTTTTTTTTTCCTTATTTTTGCCTGCAGTCAACTTATCACAGAACAGGCTTTACAGCTTCTCAGTCAATATGTGACAGACCAGAACTAATTAATTTCCTTCATTTGTTGCACAGCTGATTAATGTAAGCATCTATTTGAATCAGTAGATTTACCTTTTTTTTTTTTTTTTTTTTTTTTTTTTCCTTCCCTTTGGACTAGTCCATTATAGTACTTCTAAAGTTTTTTGTTTTGTTTTGTTTTGTTTTGCTTTGTTTTGTTTTAGAATCACATATATACCTGAAGAAGGTTGAACTAGTAAAGGTATAGATCCAGTACAATTTTAGATTACGAATAGGTATTTGCTTTGTCCTTGGGTTGCAGGCATGCAGGCAGGAGGTTAAAAATATCACTTGCCTTGCTGGTTCACTACCTGCTATCTCATTTTAAATTTGACAATAAAATTCAATTCAGACATTTGTCTTAGTTTCAGTAGGAGAAAAGGAGAAACTCAAACTGCTTTTATGTATGTATGTATTTATTTATTTATTTTATTTTTATTTTTTTAAGCACCAATGTCAAAGAAGAATGGAAATAAGAGATCCATTAGCAAAACTGAGATTTTTATTTGCCTTGTCTCTCTGGTCAAGAAAGTATATATTTACTAACACGTATTTTATTCATTCTTTGAATGTGTTGGCTGAATGCAGTGGTTCTCATTTTTAGAAAGTTTTTCTGGTCAGAATAAAAATGCAAAACTCCTGTACCTGGAGAACAATATTAAAAGAATTTCTTAATGCTTTAATGGTGATTTAGCACCCATTTGGTTGGCAAAAATAAAACAATTTCTTTGCAGGGATACTTCAGAGGAATTTAAACAGCAGGCTGATGGATTCTCTGGCAGACTGAAGAAACCAAAGAAATATTTATTCCCTACAAAACATTTCAATGTAAACTATGTGGTCATCCTAAAAAAGGATACATTTATTCAAAATGTAGCCATTTCCAAGCATCTGCCTCAACTAAAATAAAACAGCAACTGCACTTCTTTCTCTTTTGTTATTTTAATGTTGTTTTCAAACCTTTGCTACTGGCATGAACTTTGTAAAAAAATTTTAAAGCAGGAAAGATTCATTGTTGAATCTATTTCTGTCTTAACGTATTTTTAAAAATCCCTTTTTCGACTTCAATTGCCAGCTCTGATTCTATGGAGCATCCAAAGACACATGCAGATATTCAAACCATTAAATACCTGGTCAGAGTAGAAATAAAGCTCCCTGACTGTGCCTTGACTCAGGGCATCAAGTCTTCTGCAGCTTTAAGCATCGGCCGAAACCACTATCATAGAATCATAGAATTTACCAAGGTTGGAAAAGACCTCCAAGATCATGCAGTCCAACCATCTACCTATCACCAACATTTCCCCACTAAATCATGTCCTTTAGTACTACATCTAAACACTGTCTTCCACTGTGACTCTCCTCCTCTTGATGGAAAAAAACAGTTGGTTCAGATATGAAATCTGCTCAAGCACTTTAAAGTATGTTGTCATCACTTTCAAACTACTTTTTAAATTATTATTATTATTTATTATTTTTTAATTTTAATTTTTATTTTTTTCCTTGAAAGTGAAGTGATCTATACCAAATGGGCCTTGCTTGACAGTTAAGGTTTAGTTTGATCTGTGTTTATGTATTCTGCTCAAGTCTGCCTTGCCCAGGTATCCATAGGAAACCCCTAAGGATTCCTATTTTAGGAATTTTTAGGATTTTAGGGATTCCTAGAAGACAGTTATGGGTTTATTGCCCACATCACTGCAGAAGATGAAGATCCTACTCCAAGATTTTAAGACTATGGCAATTTAGATGTACGCAACTTCAAATTAAACTTTACAGAGCAGATTAAAGCTTATTTTATACCTGCTTTTCACCTGTAAAATGCGCAGTCAGGGCAAACATGAGAATTTGAATACTGATAGCTTTCTCCTTTTCAAATAGTCTTACATCAAAGATATTAACAAACACTCTGTAATCATTCCTGCATGCTTGCTTCCTGATAGCTTTCACATGTTTTTAACTTTCACCAATGCTTTCTCTATCAACCATGGGATTTTTTTTTTTTTTATTTATTTTTTTTTTTTTTAAGTTCACCTACTGCTTAAAGCATAGACATGAAAGAAATAGCGAAACATACCAATACTATGTTAAGCACTAATTTAAGGTATTTTTTTTTCCAAACTCAGAATGTTTGTTTTCACTCATGCACCCTTTTGTCATACGCACCATTACTTATGTTATACTGAGCCTAGATAAACCACACAATAAGGCAGTGCAGGGAATACTGTAAATTGAGAATAACAGTAACCATTTTTAGCACTGAACAAGCATTCTGCTGTCTCTGAACCAGATTCTACCCAGAAAATACTATCTGAAATCAGGTAGAATTCAACTACTGAGCTTTAAGTACCATCCTGAGGGTTTCTGGGAGCCTTATACCTCCATCTGTGAAAATGGAGAGTGATGTAATGTATTCACATAAAATTATTTCAACAGAAGTAAAACATATTCTAGAGTGAAAGAAAAAAGGCATGATGTTACTCATTCCTTATGATCCCAAAAAACATAATGGTGTTAAACCAAGGGAAATATGTCCTGTTATTTTTATTCCTAGCCATCTATTTAGTACAGATTTGAGTATGTTTGAGTATTTCCTATGTATATAATGTAATGCTAAAATCTTAGAATAGTATTACACATAATTGAGTATCACACTAAATTAACATTTGTTGCAGTTTTAGCAATTTGTTTATCAAAATAAATAGATTAAGACCTTTTACATGTATGGTTTTGTTACATGGCTGTTAAGTACTTCTCCGTACACAGAAATCAGTGATAGCTAACGATGTATGTCTCACAGTCACTCATATTAAAATAGTCAAGCAGCTATTATGAAGGTTAGGAATAAAAGAGTTAATAAATAAAAGTGTACAGTAAGCATAGCCCCTAAGGTCAGTTATAAAGCCCACCTTGAAAATAGTCATGCTTTGCATTTGCTGAACTTGCACTTCACCTATATTGACTCTTCATCTGTCCTTTTCCTGCCCCTGTTTTCCCCTCTGATACATCACAAGACTCTCCACTGGTGTCATGCAATCACAGTATGGCAGTGACAGACTTCAGTCACCTCAGTCACCTCTGTTTAATCTCAGCATGTAAATGCAGACAAAGAATATCTTGTTAATTATAATCCAGCACTTTTTGTGTGCTAAGGTTATACCTATGGACACTCTGATCTTCTGACCACACTGTTTGCTTGAGGACAGTGTGTATCTCCTCAGAAATCAGCTATGCAAACAGTACCTTTTATGTTGTTAAACAGATGTTGGCCAGTTTTTGTTTACTTGTCCTGCCTGTTTACTTCAGTAACCTCTCACCTTTCTTCTCAGGAAGTTTAACCAGGTCTACTTTACAGGAATCAAACTTCCTTGACATTCAAATGTGACCTGGAATTATGGCTGCTAGTGTCTATTCAGGTCCCTGCATAATATACTCCAGCCTTGCTATAGGAGGCTGTGCCGCTTTCCATCAACTTCAGCATATTTATGATCACTGCAACTAAACATTGCTCCTCTCTGGAGGAAATTTCATAAAAACATGTAACAAGACCGTCAATTTGCAACAATTACAATTGGGACTGAAGCAACCTGTCTCCATTATATTCCTAAATATCTGCTATTACTACCATACCTTCTGTCATGATAGTTCAGCATATTGCCTTTAAAATATAACTTTACCCACACCACAAAAGATCCTCGCTTGAGGTAATTCAGCTCAACTCAGACAACAATACTATTTCTCTGCTGATTTACTGGAAGTTCTGGAGCAAAGACACATTAATTCACACCGTGGAGAAGACTACTATATTATTTCATATGAAATAAGTGGACTGGCCTCAGCTCTGGAATTTATTTCCAAATAAGTTATACTTTAGTATAAACTCTGTCACTTTTTTCCAGCAATATTAAAAACAGAAACCATCAAAATTAAAACAAATTATTTTATTAGATGTTTTCTACACAGAGTATACAGCTGTAAGATGCTAAATTGCATATGCACTTAGTTCCACTTAGCCTAGATATGATAAATATTAACTTGAACCAGATGGACCATAGAACAAGCATCCTGTTCTTCAGACTTAGATCACATTATTTATATCCATTTAGTATCTTCATATTTGTTTTATGACCCTCATTCACAAATTTCATGAAATTATATGATGAAAATGATACATTTTACTGAAAATCTTTGACCAGTTTTGCTTACAAATCTGACATAATTTTTAAAACTAACTGTACATTTATCATGCTTCATACACACATTGTATTAAATAGCTTTCTTGTGGATCCAGGTATCTGTTTATGGCTTCAATATCTAGTTAACCTGTTCTGAAACATTTTCTGAGAAGAACTTGTATCTATTAGTAGAACAGTATTTTACACTCAAAGAGAACAGTTCCTTTGAGGATATCATTTCTCACACAATCAAACATCCCTTCATCATTCAAAGTCAGTTTTTAGACATTTAATAGCTAAGAGAGAAAATGACTTCTTTTACAAACCAGCATGAGGCTGTGTCTCAGCCTGGTTCATTGTAATTCACAAACAGCAAAAACTCCACGTAATGTAGGCTATGGGCTTGAACTGTCATTTGAAAAGGAATGAGTGGAAGGGCAAAGCACCAGCTCCAGCTGCCTCTTCCAAGAGCACCTAGCACTTCATGCTGTGAGCTATTCCAGAGTACTGGAAATAGCGAAGGATATTCCACAACCATCTTCTGCACTGCACCAAAATGGCATGGATTTCTTCATTTTTGAGTGACATAATCATAGAATGACTTGGGTTTGAAAGGACCTCGAATGTCATCTAGTTCCAACCCCGTGCCATTGACAGGGTTGTCATCCACTAGATCAGACTGCCCAGGAACCATCAAACCTGGCCTTGAACACCACCAGAGATGGGGCATATAAGAACAGCTCTCATGAGATAGAGAGAGAAAAAAAAAAAAAAAAAAAAAAATCTTTGTCAAAGTTACTATCTGCAGAGAGCATGACTTCATTTGTCAGCTGGTGGGAACCTTCCAAACTCGTAGAATTTGTTTTGGTATGCTTTTGTATTTCCTATGTTAAAATCTACATGTTTAATTATTGACAAGGAAAATATTTCTGACAAGTAGATAATTAAATTCTTACATCATACAAAGTATTCCAGAGGACTATGATATACTCGCTCCTCCCCATCCTCTTTTTTTCCTGTATCAAAGCAAGTCCTTGAAGTCCATCTTATTTCATGCAAGTTCTCTTGTGCCTCAGTCTTTTCTTTCTAGTACATAAATGCACCACACCATAGACCTGTGTGTGAAAAGATAGAACACAAACAAATTAGGAAATTTAATGACTGTTCCCAAACCTCTTCAAAATAAGTAAAAAGGACAGATTTCATTCATTTTCATCTGTCCCACAGCAGATTTTCACAAAGATTATTTTTCCTATGGCAGAAAAGAAATTACATAGTGTCTGAATTGTAAGATGATTTAGTTCTGATTGCTTTCAAGAGAAACACAATCATTTCTTTTCCTCTTTTTTCCCCTTTATCAGCTGGTGGCATGAGTGTCTAAAACATTTGGATAGGCATTTCTTTATTATCACTGAACTTAAATGAATTAATATGTGTTTTTGCAGCATCAAATAAAACATTTCATTTAATAGATGGGACCAGAAGTTACTTACCTTAACGCCTTCTTAGAAAGAAGAAATAGAAAAGATTTCAACTTACTTTTTTTTTCCCCAGGTGTTAACATTTTACATGACATTGAGCAGAAATAGAAAATAAATATTTTGGCTCTCTTGCATGTTAGTTTTTATATGTCTAATTATTCTATTACCAGAGCTAAAATTCTAATAATACATATATGCACTAATGAATCAGCTAAGCTCTTCAGAATTGGCTTCAGGAAAACAGTATGCTATAAGTCTCTGACATGTACCATATAGATAGTAAAAGTAAGCTGTAAAAAGCTTCTGCACAGTGCTACTGAAGATAGCAATCCTAGAAAGGGTACAGCTAAAATGTGGCTGTGTTCTCCACACAATCATCAGAAGCAGTTATCTGTTAAAGGGAACAAATCAGTAGCAATTACAGAAGGCAGTGCTCCTACCATGTATTAGTATTTGTGCTTACCTGAGGCACAGTGACTCTCAGAGCATGTGCTAGACTGCTGCAAATCCTCACCAGGGACCCATACCATAAAGGTATAGTTCAGCCTTTACCAATTCCAAAACTGAAGAATTATTTATTTATTTATTTATTTTCCCCTGAATTGACTTGCTTAAAAACAAATGGCTTTAAAACCCCCTAGGGAGAAGCAAGCTTTAAAAGTAGACAAGCTAGTTCGGACAAGCTACTTTCCAAAAAAATTGGATTAACAAAAACACATTAGTTGTCTAGATTTCTGCACAGTGAAAATGCTACAGATCTGTTAAACGGTCACCTCAAGTGATAAGGTCTCTCCTGAGCCTCCTCTTCCCCAGGGAGGAAACAATCCCAGTTCCATCAGTAGCACCTCATAAGACTTGTGCTTCAGCTGAACATCAACCAGCATCTCAGATCCTTTTCCAGCCACTCTGCTCCCAGCCTGTAGCGTTGCCTAGGGTTGTTGTGGCCAAAGTGCAGGATATGACACTTGGTCTTGTTGAACTTCATCCCAAACTCAACCCAATGATACAGCCTATCCAGACCCCTCTTCAGAACCTTCCTACCCTCAGGCAAAACGATACTTCCTCCCAACTTGGTGTAATTCGTAAACTTATCGAGGGTGTGCTCAAAACCTTTGTCCAGATCATTGATTAATATATCAAATAGGACTAGAAATTATATTAAGTTTAGAATTTCAGATTGGGTTCTTTAACCTAGAACCAAACTCTCAGTACACTCAAATTCCTTAAAGTGAATAATATATAATAATATATAATAATATATAATAATATATAAACATTGCTGTTAAACAAAGCAATTTTCCAGCATGCAGCACTCACAGGAAATTCTTGCCTACTACTAACATAGGATACAAAAACCTATACTATGGAACATCCAAATCCTAGTGTTTGTAGAAGCAATTATTAAGATACAGTAAGCCTATACACTCAGGGTTGTTTTGTTTGTTTGTTTGTTTTTGTTGTTTGTTTTTGTTGTTTTTTCATTTTGTTTTGTTTTGTTTTTCTGGCTTTGGCTGTATATTGATAAATTAAAAAATAAAAAAGAAGTGAAATCACATATGCACAATAACAGCCAACAAAACAATTTGGAAATTAATACAAAACCATTTCTGATATAATTTACCTATGACACAAAGACTGGTGGTATGATAAATGAGGAGTACAAACCAAATAAGTATTCTTCATGATGAAGCCTATCCAAGGTTTTAATCTAACAAAATACAAACTGCTATAGACAGGAAAGATAAGTGCTCCCTGGGCCAGCCACAGCCCTTCACCAGGTGCTCAGTCACCAGCTCAAGACATGTCCTAACAGCTCCCCTACAGCAGGACAAATTCAAATCCCAAATAGGAATATGAAAATTAAGAGAGTTTAAGCACCACTGAAATGTAGAATACACTTCAATGATAATATATAAACAAGATATCAAGAAAAAAAATAAAAATTAAGAATATGGGAAAGACTGAAATTATTCGAGACTAGAAAAAAAAGAAGATACTTGAAAAGAAAAGGCATTTCAGCCACTGGTATGATTTGTTGAGAAAGAGGCAGAAAGTACTTAAACACTAGATATCCTCTAGCCATGGTCATAACAAACCTGGCAAAGTTTTGAAACCAGTGTATCTTCACCTGCAGCAGGAAAACTTTTTTTCTTAATGTGCTGTGTTTGGTGTGCCTTAATTTGAAACAGCAACTTTTTTATTTCTTTTTTACATTCCTGTTCACTAACTGAATGGATTTCCATGATATGATTGCCTTCTGCTAGTGCTAAACCTAATCTTGCACCTACATTGCTGTGGGGCCAACACAAGCCCTTCGTCATCTCTGCATACTCTGAGCAGATTGTATGGAGAATGGATGCCTGAGAAGAATCAGAAACTCGATCCTTTCACAATGAAAATATCATCTTTCACTGGGGGCAAAAGATACACGAAGGATATATTATTTGCAAATATATGCAATATATTTGTGTGCATGTTGGCAGACAAAAGCTTTTAGGCAATCCTTGGGAAAAGACAGTTATAATCTTAATAAAATATTGACATTGATGCAGATTTTTATTTATTTGTTTGTTTGCTTGTTTGTTTTTTGCAGGGTTTCTCTTTGGGGAAATGCAGTGACAGCAGTTTTGGGTGACTTATTTTCTCAGTCTATGAGTCTGGACTTTTTAAAGTTAGGAGGTATCTGTGTAGAATTGCTTTAGTTTGAGTAGATCTTGAAATAACTGAGGCTTCTCAATGTTTTAATTCTCAGTTTTTCACAAATTAAAAACACAGGATGCAGCAAAAGAGCACCTTTTCAGAACTATTCCCTGGTTATGAATTCAGACGGCAAAACCCTCTGAACTGAAGTGTGTTTTCCTCAATTTAAAAATAATTTTTCAGGAGCACTCCATTTCCTGGAGACAAGAGTATGTTTACCTCTCAGTAGCATTTCTTCAAGTAAACAACAAGGGGCTCTTTCCATTTTTCTCACTCTCCTGGACACACTTGATTTTTATTATTCATACTGTGCTATTTGCAAACTCAAGGACCAAATAGATTTCTGTGTGTTCTGCATCCAGACAGTTTTAAATGTGTTTTACCAGCCAGTCAATGCTTTCCTCGCACTTGGTAATTACTTCTGCTGACGCCAAATCTCTCTACAAAAAGCATATAATGATTCATGAAATCTATCTTCATAGAGTATCTAGTGTTCATTTAATATTAAAATACCAATAAGATTTGTCATATGCAACAAAATACAGAAGGATAAACACTAACAAAGAACCGAAACATATGAGGTACTGTAATCTGAAGGAGGTGGAAAAGGTTATTTAAGTGGTGATGTGATCCAGTGTCCACCCTTACTTGACCGGTGCTATCTTCTATTGAAGAACACTGTTCTGGAAGATGAAAATATCTCCAGTTGTCTGCAACACTAAAAGTTTAAGATCAGCTGTCTCAGAATGAAAATATGTGTTCTCCACTATTTCTGAATAGTGTCAAATAATCTGTGCATTTATCACTTCTTTCATCAATATAGTAAATTTAGAAAGATGCTTAAAGAGATTTCAAAAGATAATCACAAGCCATTTTTAATCTTCCAGACACAAATATTAAATTGTGAAGTTAATATCTCCAAATTGGCCTTTTTTAATATATATACATATTAATACAATTTATTACATTTAATTAATTTTAATCAGTGGAAGAGCTGAGTAGTAAGAGTGAATTTTAGAACACCATTAAAAAGTAAATTCTTCTTAGGTTTCCACTGTCATCATTGTATCCTACAGAATCTTTTTCCAATACTGAAGGTAATTAGCCACTTCTATTTTAGCAGTTCATACTCTGTGTTCATACATCTTTCTTTAATTTCAATATATTGATCCTCTTTGTAATCTGTCTCTGGAGTTTGTGAAAAAATTAGCATGTTGCACCAAAACATTCAAGATGGTTTGGGAAAACCTTTAACAAACATAGTCATCATAACTATTTTTCTAGTTAAAACAGCATTAATTCATTTACTATTATATTTTTGTCATATGTAGGTCACTCAAAGTAATGCTTCCTATTTATCTCCATGGAAACTGCAACTCATTCAAAGAGCACAACAGTACTGTTTAGCAGAGCAAAGTCTCAGCTACAAAATATTGGTTTTCAATGTAGATGCCACCATTAGCTATGCATTTTAACTAGTGATGAACAACAGCCTGCATGCCATAATAAAAATTTGCATGGCCATCTGGAACATGGCTTGTCTTTCGTGTCACTGTCCCTACTGTGAAATGCACCATCCACTACCTCACTGTGCTCACATCCACTGTTTGCTCTTCATAAACATTCAGCAAGCATCAATAAATGTTGATGGATGCCATTTTTGTTGTTGTTGTTTCACATGGAGAAATTCAGTGATGCACCTTTACTTCATGCACACTTCCATGTCAGACGCCATTTTGTCAGAATGCCCTCTGCTGCCATCTGTCACACAGCAAGAAAATGTAATGGAATACTGCAGGAAGATTCAGCCTCTACTACCATACCACCAACATCTGCCTCTGACATTGTCAGCCAACATAACAATATAGAAGGCACTGCTTACTTTTGGAGCAACCCTCTTATACTGTGTTGTTTAACTGAATTCAAAGATAACAGATTAACTGAAATTAAAAGTGACTTCATCAGTTATAACTGCAAGGAAGTCTGTTGATAACATATCAATAATGTTAAATTTGTTATACATGGAAGGATTAACATTTGATACATATTTGGTCAAAATACATATGATCTCTGTCATTATATCTCAAATCTTTCTCGGCACTAAATAAGAGCAGCTGAATGTTTTTTAATCTCAGAGTCTTCAGAGTTGTTGAAAAAGCCAATTTCACTATTTTTTTTCTAGTTTGAAATTGATCTGTTAAAAGCTGAGAATGAAAATATGAGACACATATTTTAAGAATACATACATTCCTCTTCTTTATTTTAATTTCAGCATATATTAAAAAGTTTCATACACAAACTGCTGGCTATTTACTATTAAATTCCCTTAGGAAAACTAAGTCAGTGCAACTTCTCATTGATTTTTTTCTTAGAACTAGAACATAAATGAAGATTCCCAGAAAACAATAACCATATCTAATAAGTTTAGCCAATCTCCTTTTTCAATTTGTGGGAAGAGCCTATCTCTCTTTTGAGAGGTGGATGTCTTTAATTCACTTATTCTGGATGGCTTTTAAACAGTAGTCCCTGTCTCTATCTGTACTGTATTCGCCTTTCTCACATTCAAACTCTGAGGAAGGGTTAAGTACATTAAGTAGGTATGTTATCTGGATACTCCTGGGCAGATCCAACTTGAAAATAAATTTCAGCAGAATTATAATTTTGAAGCTTCACAAAACTGACACTCCCCAGTAAAAATACTAGGTTTTGAACAAAACAAAGAAACAACTTTAACATGAGTTTTTTAAAATGCTGTACCATAATATGACAATAAGGAAGATATACACATTTCTTGGAAGTTTCCTATGGATTAATAATTTTACTTCAGGCAAGCATTTTGAAACATTTTTGGGGATCCCTCTTTCATAGGCCTCTCAGCAGCACAGACTTCAGAAGGGAGGAATAAAAGGCTTAGTGCTGAAATGAGAATGATACTGCACAACTCAGAACAGGAGATAGTTCTCAAACAATAATTACTATGTGGTTGTTTTTAGGATGTCTGCTGCTAGAAGAGCAAAATTGTTCACTTAAAAAAATGATAGTTTATCTGACATAGGTTAGATTGAAATTTAAATGTCTTGTAGTTTTTCATATGAAATCATTTCATATTTCCTTAAAGCAGTAATTCTCAGTTTGTAAGATGCAGAAGTCAAGTGATTCAAGGCAGTATCTGTGGGTCACAAAAATTGTCTGTTTTATCTAAGTCAGTAGATAAAAAAGGAGATTTTTTGGCATTGATAACCATGTAGTTTCTCATGCCAGAGGCAAGTGATGAGTAAGAAATATTCATGCAGTACCATTATATATATATATATAACAATGCAGTCACATTAAAAACAAAGCTTTTGATGTAGAGAATCATTTTATTTTTAATTGGTATTGATATATAAGTATAGCTATTCTTTTGGACTATTAAAACACATACTGTAGATGACAAAAGAGTGAGGCTCTTGAAAAATTCTTGTTTTTCTATGTTTGATACTAAAAATCATTATCCAACAACACATTCCACCTTTTCTCTCCCCTACCCTTTCCTGTACTTACTGCTTCTCCATTGTGGCACTGGATGTTCTCAGGAGATAAGCTGGAGCAGATGAATATGGATTTTCCATGCAGTTTGCACAAAGATCAGCCTTAGGCTTGTTGTAAATGATTAGTGAATAGATGATCTGGTAATATAACAAACAATTTGATTAATGTGACTTGTTTCCAGAGTGTCATTCATTAAGTTTGAGAATAAAAACTTCAATACATGGCAAAACAACATAAATGTTTCCTTAAAATAATGCTTCCAATGGAAGATATGGAACTTCATACAGTTTGAACTGTTAAAAATATCAATCAGAACTTTATAATACTATTGAGACAATACATAGCTTAACAGGTCAGAGTTGGGAAAAGCTCTGTTTTTCCTCCTTTTGAATAAGTAATCCAATCTGACAGTATTGTAACAATCTCAAAAGGTGTACATCTCCCAACCACCATTTATAAAAACACTAGTGAGCGCAAAACAGCAAAAGATTTCTTGATTCATTCTTTGGAGCTTCTCAGTACTTCATAAAACAAAAAGACAATGTTAGAGGTTTTCTGGGGGTGGATGGGTAAGATGTGCAGGTTTAACACAGAGATGCCAAGGATTGCTCCCCACAGTTTTCAGTGATAAGAGTAAGTTGAATGCAGTAGGGGGTTGACCGGGAGGTTGCCACGTAGGAAAACCATGCTGGTAAAACAGTGCCATCCTTGGCAATACTAAATGAAAGGCTTCAGGAATGAAAGGAGGACTGAACAGCACATGTCAACAATTTTAACTTGACCAATCTGTTTCAGCAAAGGATGTGGTTACAGAGATGGGAGCTTAGTCCAGTTACAGTCAAACGCCTAATCACTCATTTTGTGTTCTGTTGCCAGGAGGGAAAAAAAATATTTTATATTCTGGTGCAACATAAAGCCTCATGTCTCTGTTGTGGTATTGTGGTTGAGTAGTCCTCATCTTGAACAGACGCAGAAACTGTCACCAATAATCCTTACTGATTTAAAAGAATATTCAGGAGGCAGTGTGTATTGCTCCCATCTGTACTAAGAATTGCATATGCTCACTGATTGGTGTGCACAAGAATTGTCTCTCCCTCCAAATGTGATGCTACAAACATAAAAGATTTCTGTATTATTGTTATTATTATTATTGTTATTATTAATAATGATACTTTATTTACAGTTATATTTTCACTTATAACTCTGAAATACGTTAAATGTAAATCTGCATTTAACTCCTATGGATGCTCAGAAGAGGCCCTCAGTATAAAAATGCTAATAGACTTGTATTTCAAATGTCAAGTTATTACCATACTTTGGGCAATGCCAAAAAAAGAGTTGCTATTCTCTTTTCTTTTTGACTGGTAACATTTATCTTGATAATTTGAAGTATGTCTTTCAGATATACACCTATACATACAGTAAAAATCCTCATTTCTATATTCACTGTAAATCTAGGTATATTTTTCCATTGTGTTTTCCATGTTTTTAGTCAGATACATTTTTTGCAAGTACCATTCCAGGGCCTGAATAAATTCTGAATGTTTATAAAAGTTGTTGTGGAGTCCTAAAAATCTGTCTTGCATATAAACTCTTCACAATCAGTACATACGATATATATGTTTCACTTTTAACATATGTATTATATATTAATAATTACAGACCTCTGGAATTTTGATGGCAACATTATTCTTAACAAGGTAATAATGCTCCTACTTGCACATGTTAAGATGAGCTGCTGTCGCTGTTTCAAACAAAATCCAGTAAAAGCTGGTCACTCAAATCAGAATTTCCAGTATAATTACTAGTACAGACATTTCCTGGAAGAAAATGGAATCAAATAAATAACATATCTTCTTGACCTTCACCTGACCTCCACTCCCTGAAGACTAAGCAATCTTGGTAGCCACATGTTTAGAGTTAATCCCTTTTATTAGATACTCCATTCAAATGGCTATAAGCACAGAGGTCTCTAGAGAATCGTTATTTGGAAGAAAGATCTGAGAGTTTTAAAAACCACTTTTCAAAGAAATTTTATTCTATAATGAAATAGAAAGAATGGAAGAAAACTCTTCATGACAGCACTGAGAAATAATGCAACAAGTTCATGTGCACAAATCAGACTTTGGATTTAGTATCCAGTAAATCAATTCTGTCGTGAAAGTTTTACAGGTTCAAATGATAAACAATACCTAAGTTACAGAGTGAGGTAGAAGTTATTCTTCTAATGAGCTGGGATTTTTTGTCTACTTAACTGATCAGCTTTCTAGTTAAACAAAAGAAAAGTGAACTGGAGAGGAAAATGACTGTGAGGAAAAAAAAAGGTATACAAATTAAATTTGTAGCAGTAGTTAATTAATCCATGGCACCATGCACAAATAGAAATAAAAGGTATTCCTTAAGACACCTGTTAGTTTAGGGAAAATTATTATTGTTGTTATTATTGTTATTGCAATTATAGTACCACAATAAAATGTAGATAAGTTTTCACTCAGCAATATGTCAAATAATAAACTACTGCATTTGTTCTCATTTTAAAAGGAAAGAGAATAACTGACTCTTTCTGAAACAGCTGAAACACAAATCTTTTCTTTTCAATTAATATTATTTATATCAAAAATTTCCCAGTTTTGACTTGTCCCAGCTGACCGCATCAGCATATTCCATTCAATTGCCATCTGTGTTATTAGTGCTGAAATAGTTTCAGATGAATGTGCAGGCAGTCCGAAGTCCTGACTACAGATAATACTCCTAATTAGCCATTCCCAGGAGGTCAATGTGTGAAAAGGCACCAGTTTAACACTGTTAAAATGATTTCCAAAGAGTTCCCAACATCTTTACCAAAGGAATCAATCAGAAATTCTTCAGAAGAAAATGTAATTGCTTTCAAGGATTAAAATTTTAATCAGGAGTATTCAATTAGCAGTTAATGCTGAGATCCACAGTTTAGATTTTTATGCAAATGTACAATTCTTATACTCAGTCTTGAAGATAAAGGCAGTTCGTTGCAAATGCGGTTCTGTCTCTCAGCTCATGAAGTCAGTGATAATTTACTTTGAAGAATATTTTACGCTTGCTGCATTTGGGTGTGGAAATCAGTTCACTTTTGCCACTTTTCCTGTAATTAATCTTCTCTGCATTACGTATGTGTGCCATAAGTAGCATTTTCATTGCTGTGCTTCTGGTGACTTTAAAGATATCAGACCAGCATAAGATAAATAATATATATTAACTGTATAGCCAGAATTGAGTTTGTAAGAGCTTATTCATATTTATTTATTCAAGAGCAACAATTTTGGAGCTAAAGAACCAGAAAAAAACCAAAACCTACATGATTTCTAAAAATCAGATCTTAAGAACTACAAATAAAAAATGTCAGCAGCTTTTTAAAAAAACTCTTCCCTTTAAAATATTATGTGTGCTGGGAGCAGAGGCTAAGTTGCATGTAATTAGATGTAAAAATATTATATTGGTTATTCTAGAATTACATCTCTTTATCAAAGTCCAGCTTTAGTTTTGCGAAGTAGAATTTTGAACTCAGAGGTAAAATTAATTACTCTGTATTTTTAAATTGTAAAAAAATGCATTTATATTTGCTCATTTTGGAGTTGATGAATATCAAAAATCTCTTCATTAAAAACTCCCCATAGGGCATAGAGATGTATGAGACAGGCTTTCACAAAGTTCTTTTATTTTCTGATATATATCATGCAATATTCTATTTTATCCTTACAGCATAGTCAGTACGTACCAGAAACTCAGAGAAATAGTTTAATAATTTAATTTCACCTTGAAAACTGCAGGCTGTGTCTGTTGTAATTGGCACAATCTATTCTTATGTAGAATCTAACATAAATGGCATTATTTGGAGTTCTGAACATGTGAAAACTTCACTAAAATTGCTAAGTTTTAAATCTGACCCTCCACAGTTGTCTAACTTGTGTCAATACTATTTGTGTTTCAATGTTCCAATTTTTATTTGAAAATGTGTCATGAGTGTATAACTAAATTCTTCATGTATACAGATTTTTTACATTGATTTTAATCTGTTGAGAATTTGATCTCACAAATCTCGTTGTCTATGAGTCATAGGTTATTACTAAGATACTTGTCTAAAAGTTACTTGAACACTGACAGTATGGGACATCAACTATTGGCAAAAAAGCCTGTTCAGGTGTTTGACCACACTCATGGTAAAAGTATTTTTTCCTAATATCTACTCTGAACCTACCCTGAAGCAGCTTTGTATCATTCTCACTGTCTATCACAGAGAGGAAACCTTTCCTCCAAAGCAGACAGATCAGTTGTCCCCAGCTTCACTTTATAAGAAAAGCCTTCTAGTCTTTTTATCATGTTTATTGTATCCTCTGAACACTTTTGAGTACACTAACATCCTTCTTATTTTTTGAGACTAGAGCTGCACTCAATATTCAAGGCAAGAACACATCAACACTATACAGACACCTCTTTTGATCAGCTTGCTATTCTATGTTTAATGTACTTCCAAATTCAATTTTCCCTCTTGGCTGTTGGGGCACACTGCATACCCACACTGAGACTACTATTACAAGCACTTTTAAGTCCCTTTCTGCAGAAACACTTGTTTCCCAGGCTATGCCTGTACTTCATCCCAGATAACTATGTTGAAAAATATTGTTTCTTAGCTGAGAACTTGCTCTATCAAACAGTGTTATAGTTCTCTTTGTATTTGCAGTAGTTTCAACAAAAATAAATAGGAGGCATTACTTTCAGAGCAACATATTTTTTTCAGATATTCAGAAGTTATCAAGTTATCAAGTTGCTTTTTATCAGATAATTTAATAAAAGAATAAGATACTTAAGAAATCAATGTGCATATTTTAGTAATAAAAAACATAAACAAAACAATTCAAAAAACAACCCAAAAAGCAACACTCTTCTTAGTTAACAGATATTTGTTCCTCCCTCACTCTTCCCAGTCTTAACCTCTCCAAAGTATTTGATTTAAAACTTATTTTTCTGCACAAGTACAAAATCCACGTGGTGATTGTTCCAATACTTTTTATAAATTTCTGGAGTACAGAAAAACTGCTTCTCAGGAAGGCCATAAGAATAACACTTTTGACACTTGTAACTCCCTGGGAACACAGCCCCCTGCACTGATAGATGGGAAGGGGGAACAAAACAAGCCCTGCATGATCTGAGATGAGCTGGTTCTGGACCTGCTTCGAAAGCTGGATGTTTATAAGTCCATGGGGCCGGATGGCTTGCACCCTAGAGTGCTGAGGGAGTTGGTGGATATGGTAGCCAAACCACTCTTCATAATTTTTTGGCAGTCTTGGCTGACTGGGGATGTCCTGGTGGACTGGAGGCTGGCGAATGTGACGCCCGTCTTCAAAAAGCACGGGAAAGATGATCCTGGCAGCTACAGTCTCACCTCGGTGCCTGGGAAGGTTATGGAAAGGATAATCTCAGGTATCATCATGGATGAACTAAAGGTCAGCCAAGGGATCAGGCCTAGTCAGCATGGGTTTATGAACGGTAGATCCTGCCTGACTAACCTGATTTCATTCTATGACAAGGTGACCTGCTTGGTAGATGAAGGTAAGGCTATCAATGTGGTCTACCTGGACTTCAGTAAGGCCTTTGACACTGTCCCCCACAACATTCTGGTAGAGAAGCTGGCTGCCCGTGGTTTGGATGGGTGCATGCTCCGCTGGGTGAAGAGCTGGCTGGATGGCCGGGCCCAGAGAGTTGTGGTCAGTGGAGTGGAATCCAGTTAGTGGCCGGTCACGAGTGGCGTCCCCCAGGGCTCAGTGCTTGGGCTGCTTCTGTTTAACATCTTCATTGATGATCTGGATGAGGGGATTGAGTGCACCCTCAGGAAGTTCGCAGACGACACTAAGTTGGGAAGGAGTGTTGATCTGCCTGAGGGGAGAAGGGCACTACAGAGGGACCTGGATAGATTTGATCGATGGGCCAAGGTGAACAGAATGAGTTTCAATGGGGCCAAGTGTCGGGTCCTGCAGTTTGGTCACAACAACCCCAGGCAACCCTACAGGCTTGGGGAGGTGTGGCTGGAAAGCTGCCAGACGGAAAGGGACCTTGATGTGCTGATGGACAGTCAGCTGAATATGAGCCAGCAGTGTGCCCAGGTGGCCAAGAGGGCCAATGGCATCCTGGCTTGTATCAGGAATGGTGAGGTGAGCAGGACTAGGGAAGTCATCCTGCCCCTGTACTCGGCATTGGTGAGGCCTCATCTCGAGTACTGTGTTCAGTTTTGGGCACCTCAGCACAACAAAGACATGGAGATACTGGAGCAGATCCAGGGAAGGGCAACAAGGCTTGTGAAGGGCTTGGAGAATCAGCCCTATGAGGAGAGGCGAAGGAAGCTGGGGCTGTTTAGTCTGGGGAAAAGGAGGCTGAGGTAAGACCTTATCGCCCACTTCCAGTACCTGAAAGGTTCTTACAGTGAGAGTGGGGCAGGTCTCTTCTCACTAGTGACAAATGACAGGACAAGGGGAAATGGCCTCAAGTTGCTCCAGGGCAAGTTTAGGTTGGATATTAGGAAGAACTTCTTTACAGAAAGGGTAGTTAAGTATTGGAATAGGCTCCCCAGGGAGGTGGTTGAATCACCATCCCTGGATGTACTTAAGAGCCTTTTGGATGTGGTGCTCAGGGATATGATTTAGTGGAGGGTTTTTAGACTTAAAGTACTATGGTTAGGCTGCAGTTGGACTTGATGATCTTCAAGGTCTTTTCTAACCTGGGTAATTCTATGATTCTATGAAATGCATTTATTTGAAGAACCAAATGAAGGAAAGAAAAACTGGTGAGAAAGAATGAATAAAGAAAGCAAGCGTAGTAAGAATCCTGGTCTCAGCTTCTGTTGTTCTTCAGCAGGCTGCTTCATGTTTTTTCTCATTATCTGAAGCAAAGTGGTAGCCTTTTACTATCCTCATCCACATAAAATTCTTATACTTGAGAAACGACCTACAAGTCATTTACTTACATATTACACACCCTCACATATGGGGATGGATTCATAAGTCCCAGAGACTAAAAGTTTTATTATTTTTATAGCGATAATCTTCAGTGTCCAACAGTATAAATTTGAAGTGAATAGTTGTATGCTATTCCACTGAAATGCAGAATGTTTAGGCATGAGGATACTCTGTCCACAGTTTCAGTATTTTATATAATTACTCTTGTCCTGACCTGCCTTCCCCAAATTTTTATTACTGCAAGACATAACTTGTTCTCCCACTTACAACAACTGTGCTTGCAAGGGGGAGAAATTTTGAGGCTACCTGGATGTCCTGAAACATCCATAGAAGCCCTGTATGTGGTGACAGGAGTAATATTTGAGTGGTTGCCAAGCCTGATGCAGGCTTCTTTGCCTTCAGTGAGCTGTCAGCTGTTAATTCCAGTTTCTACTTATTTTCTTGTCTTATTTCTCATACATAATGTATCTTGATGAAAAGATTAGTTAAAACACTTGTAATTTTCAGGATACATATGTGTTAAGATCATTGTCTTCTAGAGAAGGAAATAGTTTTCATTATGAACTTTTTTGTTCTTTTTTTCTTGCACTTTTCCTGTATGCTTCAGCAAAGTAAATTTGTAATGCATGAAAGTTCACTTACTAAAACTAATTGGAAAAAACTACTCCAATTAAGCATAATAAGACCAGGATAGGCAAGGTCTTCAAATACACTTGTACTGGTAATGCAAAGAAATGTATCCTTATTAGCTCCACACTATTCATCAGACTTTGAATAGATATTCAATGAAAACAAAACTAAACAACAACAAAACCCACAAAAATTCAGTGTTTAAGGTACATTTCTATACTAGGACTTTCCTCAAGTGTATAAGTTTCTTAGCATCTGCAAAATAAATTGCTGGACGCAACCTTTATGAGATGCAGTGATGTAGTTTCCACCAAAACCAGTGCCCAGTACTTAATTATTAATCATTATCTAGGAATAATATATTCTAAGATAAATAAGTAAAGAAATCTGCTTTCTGCATCTGACCTAACTGTCTAGAGGCTGTCAATGGGATTCACAGCCATTTCTTTTTCTATAAAATAACAGCTGACAATATGGAGATTTGGAAATGACTATTTTCAGGTGCTGGGGACATCTCTTCTGTTCTAAGTTTATAAAGAACTGTATTTTTCTCAAGATTTTTTTTTTTTAAAGGAATTTAGTAACTGTAGAACTTCCGTATTTATTCTTTTGAAGTCACTAAAGGGTATTTTAGTATTGTGTTTATCTACAGCTAACAACCATAATTAGTTTAAGTTATGGAATGCCCCAAATAAGTGAGAAATATGTTATATTCAGAAGCACAGTTTGTGCTACCACTATTTTGTTAAATATTTGCAGAAAACATTATTTGCATCATTTGCGAGTTACATAAACCTTTTATAATTATGGCCTAAGGTATTATAGAAAAAGTTAAGTAATTCCCAAAGATTGCTGCTTAGCGTACCAAGCATTAATCATCTGTTACGTCTATTATAAATGCAGAAGCAATTAAGTAGATCTGTGGTAAGAACAGGTTATTGCCATGTTCATACAGAAGCATTTTTCATTGGTGTCATTAGAGATTAAGATTGTGGGTTCATTTATTTAGTCAAGGGGAAAAAAAAAAAAAAAAAAAAAAAAAAAGTATTACATGACACCAGAAGTTCTTGAGGTTCTTGAGGTACTTTTGAAACAACTAAAATTTGATAATTTGTATATCAGTAAACATAGGTGAGCAATTGTATTGTCCAAGAATTTAAGTTTTATTTGAAATACATATTTGGAATGACTCCACCAGGACTGAGAAAATCATTCTAAATGTAATCACAAGAGGAAATAAATCTACTTGCCCCCGATATGTAGCAATAAGTCACTTATATGTTACATAATTTATGTAAATCAATATCCTAAACTCTACTCAGCTTTTGTTCAGAAAGCATGAATAAGTATCAGTCTTGCATGCAATTACTTTTTGGGTCTGACTTTTGAATGTACAACCTGCTGTCCTTGCCCTGTGAATTCACTGAAGGCAATGAAAATGTTGAGTGAAAAATAATAAAAGACTGGCTGTCAGGCAGGCAAAAAGCTATTATATGAGAAAACAAAGAACATGAAGCAGAAGTTTGGTAAGCTAACATGATTGCATGCATACTTTAACAGGCTGCTGTATCTAAAATGGAAGTTTTTCTTTGATGAACTTGGATGACTGATAATAATATTTTCCTACTCAATAAAATATGGTTTAAATGCCATGTGAGGCTTCTGGTACCTTGAAACATGCTCAAAGAGCTTTTGCTTCTATGAGCATATCCATTTTCTTCGTGTATATAAAAGAATCATCAGCCAAATCTATTGTACAGAATACTCAGAACTAAAACCAAATTAGGTTAAACTTTTTTTTCTTTTTCTTTTTAAATCTGTATAGCTTGAGAATGCTCTGATTTCTGAGTTTTAGTTACCTAAGAGTAAAAACAATAACTCATAAACGAGGTTGAGGAACTGTCTCATTTAAGAGCTTGAAAAGTTCACTTGAATTTAGATGCTGAAATCTGTCAATTAATTCAAGATTATCTTGTGCGGTTAAAGTTTTGTACTCAGTGTGTAATTATGCTTTAGGCACACCATCACCCATTCAGTGTATAATGGGAACTGTGTCATTTCAGTGTCACCTCTGAAGTGACTGAAAAGCATGTCATCTCTTACTCTAACTAGCTATGTCTGCTAATCAGTGGAAAGGGATTTAATAGGGTCTTTTCTGTTTGTTTTGCTTTGTTTGTTTGTTTGTTTGCTTGCTTGTTTTTTGTGTTCTTATTTTTTTGTTAAATATGGGAATTTGTAAGAAACATAGATATTTAATATAATTTCCTCTTCCAAAAAGCTTACCCATTCATACACCCATGTATAGTTGTGTTACAATCCAATCTTTTACGTGGAAGTCTTTGAAAGTCTACCTAAATGTTTAAAACAAAATTTCAAATTGATGAGAACAGAAAAAAGGGGCTCTACATGTAAATTTAATTAAATGATACCATCTATATTACCTTCAAAAAATCAGTAAGAAAAAAAATGAAATCAATTTATCCCATAACTATGTGTAATCACAATCCAGCCCCACTAACTGTGCTGTAAGGAAAAAGCAACCATTAGGAGATCAGGGATTGCAGTCTCTTAAAACATAATATGACAGAGCCAGTTGTCTCACTACTTACTGTCTCCAGTAAGTCATTTATTTAGTGGAATATAATAAATATTCCACTAGCTGTATATTCCTTTGTCAAGATTCAATGCCTTCTGCAAAGACAACTGTCTAATTTAATGCAACATAAAGCAGCCAAATCAACACAAGCAATATCAAGGCCATTTTCAGGCCAAATTATTGGAAGAATCTCTCACAAAATGCTCACAAAACACGGTATTGAATTCCAATCCTTTGTTGCATTGTAATTACCATCTACTAATTACAAAAGTGAGTAGTAGCACTTTATTCATTTTGGTTGCAGTTAGTAGAACTTTATTAGAGGAAACGTCACATAAAAGAAAAAAAGAAAGAAATTTCCTTTGAGGAACATTATTTTGAGTAGTTAGGATTTGCAGTAAGATTTGCCCTAATCTCTCAAAGGGAATAAATATGAAATATAAAATAAATATGTTATAATTTTAAGTATAATGTTTAAGCACTACATATTAAGTATTATACATTGCACATTACGTTATCAAATACCAAATATTGAAATATTAACTTTAAATATTATTTCAATTATTTATTTTTATATTGCAAACTTTGTATTTCAGGTGAAGGAAGAAGTTGCAAGGATTTTAATTGCTACATGAGATATAGAGGTTAGAAAATTGGAAAAACCTTTACAACAGATGAGGCAGTAGAGGTCAATGTACAATCTATCACTTTAAGAACAAGCTAAACAAGACATCTCTTACAAATGACTCATGAGTAGGAGATACCTACAAGCATGGGAATGGACTAGATAATTTCTTCTAACTCTCTAAGTCTTTGTATTGGCAAAGTAAATTTACTTAAAAGGGCAGATTGACTGTTACCTGAACTGTAGTTCATTAGCTAGTTTCAGTGATCATGAAATAAAAAATTGGTAATACATCTTGTACCTGCACCAAGCAAAGTTATTTATACTAATTGAAGTCAGAGTTTAATATTCTGCAGCAAATGGAAGTTTGATTGAAGCCCTCTGTATTTACTACTACACTGCAATGAATTACAGGTATTCTCACTTGCAAAAACTGTACATGAAACTAGGCTGAGGACAATCAGAAAATTAAGTACTACTGAAAGTCATAAAAAAAAACAAACAATGAAACAAACCACAAAAGAGGACAAAAATAAGAAATAAGAAATAAAAAAAAAAAAAGCTTTCAACATAAAAAGATGGAAAACACAGTTTGGAAAATGGTTTCCTGTACAGTTGATTTCTGTGTTTTTTTTAGTGGTATAAAGACCTTGCCACACATGGAAAACAGAAGAACACTTGCCATAAACTCAGGGAAGGATTAATGACATTGTACTGAGTCTAAGATTTTTTTTCCTACCTATTAGGAAGGGCCAAATTTGGACATTTTTTAAGCCAGTTTACTGTAGTAGTTTTCACAGTATTTAACATACTGTAGTCCTATCCTTCAAACATACAACAACATCTTCCTCTTTCACGGAGGAGCTGACATTCCTTGAAAGTATTCACTGACGTTCACAGGCTGAAGGAATTCACTTTTGCTTAAACTACTGCAACCTGTTCATTGTCAGTAAAAATTATTTGTACTGAGGTTTCAGGTTTCTTTCTGCAGTAGAAGTGGACAAAGCATCTAATCATCAGAAAGTTTAGCTAGAGTCTGAAGGAATTGGGCCCTGCAGTTATAAAGGCTGCCATAAGTTTAAACAGATATAAATATCCAAACAACAGGATTTAAATATCATACCTGCCTCTTGCTATGATCAAAGTAGCAGTGAAAATCACTACTTGACTTAAAAGAGGAAGAGAAAACTTTCAAGTAAAGCTGATAACTAAACATCTTGAAACAGAAAATCTCCCTTGACGGTTACTCCTTTAGGTAATGTTTGATGTCTCAAAGCAACTTGCAGGATTAAAGCTATAGTATTTAAAGTATATTTCTAAAATAAAGTTCTACACAGTAAGCCTTGATTCTCACCTCACTTATATCAGTAAAATATCAAAAAAAGGAAAAAATGGTTACACAAATACAGAATTCAAGATAGTCTATAGACATGATTGACAAGAAGAGCAATTTCTTCTGACTAATAGCAACTATAGAATCTTCATAGATACACTGTATCAGTATCCTAAAATGCTGTAGTCAGCAATATCCAAAGTGATTCAAGTATTTTGGTACGGCCTGGTGTAGAACATTAAATTTAAGCACTCAGAAGAAAGGACAAGGTTCAAGAAACAATGATAACACCTCTCTTTGCTTTGCTGTTATAGTGCTGTACTTAATTGTATGGGCATTCTGTTATCCTGCTTAGCCAGCAGACTGAAAGAGCACTTCTGAAAAGCACTTGCCTATCTAATATTTTATCTGTGCTCTGTGTGGGGCCTAATTATTGCTTACATATCTGAAACCTTCCTTAGAACGGGTATATTTATTCCATTTAAAGACATAGAAATAGAACACAGAACTGTCACTAAGCTTTCACTTTTCTCTTTTAGAGAATTCATAGTTTTTATTTTATTATTATTAATATTATTATTATTATTTTCATAAGACATGCAAAAGTCTGATTATTGTTCTCTCTGTCTTCATACTTATTCTACCCATTCTGATATTCAATTTCTAGCTTTAGTTATTTTTCTTTACACTTGTAGGAGTTAGAAAAATCTGATCCCAGTATCTTGGACTCTGTTCTTACAAAGCAATTTGCTGAAGTCATGGAAACCTGTGAAAATAAGAACAAAAATATCTCAGCTCTTAAAGGAATTCTGTAGAGAAAATGAGTAGATTTTTTACAAAACATCTAATCACAATAATAAATTATTTTTATAAATTTCCCTCATAAGCAAAAGTATTACAATAATATTTTTTTTTTATTGATGAAAGTAATGGATATCAGAATAGTAGATGGAGTTCAATAAGATACTAGATATTTCTTGATGGGAATACTCAGGGCTATACAAGTTTCCTCAGGTGAAAACCTTACAAAATGATGAAAGATTTTTTGGCAACTCATCAGTCTCAGTTTCTACCATTTACAAAATTGATGAGCTTCTTATTCCCCTGAAATTTTCTGGGTAACATGTTAAGTTTCACAAAATGTTCAACAACAGAAAATGACTAGAAAAACAGCAACAACAATAACAACTATGGTTTATCAACTTGGCATGAGATGCTGGTGAACTGGTGCCAACAAAGTTCTTCTTGGATATTGGTGATTTTTCATTTCATTGAGATCTGCAAAATTATATGTCCATTTCTTCCAAAGAATACAGAGAATAAAGCTTTTGTAGAGGTAGGCAACACAGGAGAGCCTACATCAGGAAGAAAAGTCACTCTTTAGTCAGTTTCACTTACACTTTGCAAAACCATTTCTCTGTCTATTCATTAGAATAGTCTTGTGATTTTCTTGGGTATTTCAGTAAAAGCAGAAATACAAGGAGGAGAGATGCCTATCTGAGACTCATACAGCAGACATGGTAAAGACAGGAATAGAATCAATGTATCTTGGTCCAAAGCTCAGCCCTCTGGAATATATATATACATACATACATATAATCTGTGAAAATAATGTAAGATTCTGAATCTTGATACTGGCAAATTTCACATATACTATCGGAGATTTGACATTTCATTTGAACATTGTATGGATATGTCATATGATATGAAATTCCAAAAAATATATTTTTTTTCCAGAAGAAGAGTTAGAACTGTGAAGTCTGAAGAGTTTCTGATAAGCAGACTTCATGTTGAATCAAACACAGATCAGCTTCCATAGTGGAGAATGAAACATTTGTTTCATTGGACAATCTTGTTAAGGTAAAAAAAAACTTTTTTTATCCCACATATAATTCTGCTCCGCAATACCCCTTATATTTTTAACACTATTTGTTTGCGCATTTCTAATTAGTCATTTCTCATAGATTGTACTTTTATAATTAGTAATGGCAATATTTCTACCTAAGATAAATATTTTTCAGAATTACGTGTGTTAATGAGCATGCCATGGCTAATTGAATTCTCTAAATTTAGGTAATGTTGTGGGGAATAATTTCAATTAGTTTGCTTTTCTTCATTATTATTAAATTAATTTTATAAAAAGTTATATTTATGAATTTGGAAATAGCAGGCTACACCTCAGCCAATCCACTGGAAGCCTTTTGCAGGTAAAACTAGATGTTTGCCCTTGATTTATTTCATGTAGAGGAAGCAAACAAATTAAAAGGCTATAATAACTATAGGCATTTCATCTAAATTCTCCTGACAAATACACAATGGGATACAAAAAACCTCTGGTTTTGTTGTCCTTTTTCATGGTGGTCCTCAATATAATATTACCTGGCAGATGAAAATATCACTATTAAAATCATGCTGCAATGGGTCCAAAAACCTCTTCTGCATAGAATAAACCCAGAAGACTAATGAATTGGATAAAATAAAGCTTTGACATCACTGACAATTTTCAGATATTAAGCTTGATTTCATACTGAAAGTCTTCAGCATAAAACAATAAATGCAGATGAAATTAAAATTTAGGATGTCCAAGTCAGGCAGGAAAGATATTTCAAGCTATCTGTCATTTAATATAATGGGATCTGATACCTAATGTGAATCTGTTCCACTTCGAGAAGTAATTCTGTTAAATTCTGTGCAGAAGCCTGAAAGAGCTCATCATGTGCAGATATGCCAAGACATTTGAAGCAGTTGTAAAGCCTTCAAGTCAGAAATGGAGCTATGCAGTCATGCCATCACAGTGTCTTCACATGTGGACTTGCCTCCTCATCTCTGACTGAGTATAGTTGTTGTGACCCTTGATCTTTCCTTGCCAGCAGATTCATCTCAGGGTGGAGGGGGTGGGGAGAATTAAACATCTCACTCACAGCATAGCGTGGTAGCTGAGCAGACTGTGCCACTATAGTTTAATAGACTGACCAAGCTGGAGATGGTCATAAAAAGTGATTAGTATCTTGTACTGGGTGTTGTATCAGGCTGTTGGACATTACAGTGACATTAACTTTGTTCAAAGCTTCAGATCAAGTTCTGTGGAATGGGAAAAGGGATAAAATATCAAAGGTGTACAAAATTAAACCATCTTTGTCTGATTAGCAACATTTTGTATACAGCTGTCATAAAGAGTATGTGTCATCACACAATTCTATCATCACGTTTGATGCCAACAAAAATCAAAAAGTGATAGGAAAAAAAACAGTGGAGTGAAAGAAACACAAAGTAACCACAAAGTAACAAAGGAAAAGTAACCACAAAGACTTCATTTTCTCTTCATTTTTTGCTGCATTATTTGTTCAAATTACAGAAGATATTCTTGGCCTTGACTTAGGAGCTGACCAAACAGAGGAAGAAATGACAACTGATCAACCGTTTCAGTTTCCAGTAGGCATGGTAGTTGAATATGCTGTTCTGTACTTAGGCACTACACAATCAATCCTCCCTATCTGCTTTGCCAGCCTCTTGTGCCAGCCTCACCCTCTTCTATTGCTAATATAAACTATACATATTGAGAAAATGCTAGAAGTGCAGGTTCTGAATTCTGGAAGAGGAATTCCTGACTTCATCTGTAAACTGAGTCTAAAAAAATCCTACTTTTAGAATGAATTTAAATGCACCTTTCAAAGGCTTTGTGACTTACCTCATCATTCCAAGATGTTCCTAATACTATTATATCTTTGATAATTAAACCTTTGTAGAAACAAATCCCCACTCAGTGTCTTTCTCTCCCACTTCACTCAGTCTGTGGCTCAGTATTTCTGGTTCTCAAGAACAGGATCCAGACTCACACAAAATGTTACTCCACCACTTCAACTCTCACTTTTCTCTGCACATGTCTCCAAACACACTGAAACTGGAGTGAAGAGAATGCAATTGCACCTTCTACTGTGAAAGGAGGATCACCTGTTTCTGTACATCTTTTCACAACTTGGAGCACTAAAAGTTGCAATGAGATCTTTGGACTCCAGGATAATTCTGAAAAGCCATATCTAGGAAAAAAGACTTTGTTCTATTGTAACATAAGATGGTGTTTTTGGGGGGTTATTTCTTGCAATTCCAACCTTACCAAGAAATTACTGAACATTTTTGTAGGGTGTTAGAAAGGAAATAAATATATTGCAGGCCACAGTTCCAGTGGAATCACTCTAACTGTGCAATGGTTTAACTTTTGATAAAAGTTATCTCCATCTTTTTTGCGTGCAGCACAAGCAAAGATACATCCGGGCATGTTTTCTCAAACCAATGGATGGGAAACGAGGACTATTTTAGTCGTTTGTCAGAAGGGGGCAGTAGTTATCACCGTAAAAACGAGGGAAACAAAGAAAAGTAAGAGCTTGAAGCAAAGTACACGTCTTCTCTTACAATCAGATTTTTTGTGCTCTTGTCACTAATTCTTTTATTTAACTATCCATCCATTAAGGAAGCACTAACAGAAAACTATTAGATAGTAGTTTTAGTAGTCCTCACATGAATGTAGTGTTTGTTTTGTTTGCTGTGGGAAATATCACCACCTGAAGTGATTTGATTTTGCTGATAAAGATAGATGAGATAGCTGACAGAGGGTGTTTTTCTCTTTCTTTCTTTCTTTCTTTCTTTCTTTCTTTCTTTCTTTCTTTCTTTCTTTCTTTCTTTCTTTCTTTCTTTCTTTCTTTCTTTCTTTCTTTCTTTCTTTCTTTCTTTCTTTCTTTCTTTCTATTTATTTTAACAAAGACTAACTGTAAGTTAGTAGCTCCTTTAATTGTCACAAATATTATTATGTAATTCTGAACTTAACACACTTTTATGCAATACCTGTATTTAATGACATCCATGTCAGGTAGCACAGAATACTGAATTAAAATGGTGGGAACAATTTCCCTTAAACCCATGTGCTCTCATTCATTACATTTTTTGCTGAAGTATAGAAAATCTAATAATTAGAACAGGTTTGTCATTAACCATTTGAACTTTTTTCAGGCTACGGGGGACTGCATTCTCATATATGTAAAACTACCATGGATTATATGATCTCCCTAATTCTACTTAATGATCTCAGTAGGAACTTGTTGGCTTTAAGATCCACAGATGACTTACACATTTCCATGGGCACAATACAAGGCAGAAGTTACTTTGATCCATCCTGTTTAAGAATAATTTTGTTTCTCTTGAAAAGGATGCAAAAGAAAGCAAACAGAAAAGAACATTGCAAAAAGGAATGTGGGGACTTGAACATATTTTTTGGTCTGGAGCCCAGACTGGTTCTCAGTAGACTTGATTAGTTTTGTACCAACATGCTTCAAATGAAAATGCAAGGAGGTTAACATGTTTGTGATATGCCAGTCTTTGGCACCAGAAAGCAACTCATTTCTTGTGTTTAGCCAAATTAAATATAAATAAATAAATAAATAAATAAATAAATAAATAATCTTCATTTGTTTGTTTGTTTGTTTCATAAGGTATTATTTTGTAATTAATTTCAACCTTCACTTCTAAGACAATACCTTTAAAAATTACCATAACTCTGACTTACAAATCTAATAATATATTAAAATAATTTAAGTTACTAAGGCAGCTTATTTGGTAAGGAACCATTACTTACAACTAAGTACAATACATTTAACATTCTCCCTTGATATTTGTGATACAAAAATTAAATGTAAACCAATACTAGTACATGCCTTTTTGTCTAATGATATTCATTTCATAAATTCTTGATCTTTCCTTGTGTCGTGTTCAATTTAGATTAGGTAGGTTTTACAAAGGTTTTTACTTTCTTTTTGTCTGTGTCCACAATGTTTGACTGCAATAACAACCTTTAGCCTAAAAAGATTACAGCACCCGTGCTAAAGAAAGTCTAAAGCCATGAGAGAAGCAAGCACCCTCAATGAATCTCTTGAGCCTTCTACTTTGGAGATCACTAACTGAAATGTTGATAATTCAGTTTGATGGAGAAGTAACTGTGATGAAGACAACCAATTCCATCTTCAGCATCAGTAAGGTGCATTAAAAAATAGCAGGCCTTCTTCCTTCACACAAAAGAGCCAATCAGTTTAGAAAAGCGATAAAAAGAAAAATCTAGGTCAAATTTAATTTTCTTGTGATTTCCAGATTTGAAAAGTCAACCTGATTTCTCATTGAGAAGTCTCTATAACAGGTGAGAACAGTGTTACTGCAGTCAGTAACTGACTTACAGAAGTTAATAAATGTCATGGTTTTGTGCTGTCAATATTCTACATCATGACATCATGTGCGGTATGAACTGTTTTGGTGGTATAAGAAAGTGTAACAGAGGGTATGTGGAAGTGTAACAGAGGGTATGTGGAAGTGTAACAGAGGGTATGTGGAAGTGTAACAGAGGGTATGTGGAAGTGTAATAGAGGGTATGTGGAAGTGTAACAGAGGGTATGTGGAAGTGTAACAGAGGGTATGCGGAAGTGTGGAAGGTTCATGCTCCAGATCTGTGGAATGGCAGCATCCCGAGTACTCAGCCCTTGGAGGAAACTACATATCCCAGGGGACAACGCGGCCAGAGATGAATCACCAGAGGAGGAGGACACACATATAATCTCGCTCCCAGGCTGGAACGTCCCTCTTTTCGCCCTGTCTATCGCTTTGGAGCGCTCCATCCCTGCCGTCTCGCTCTATCAGCAACGTTCCAGCCTGTCGCCTAGAGATTGCAGTAGGCCCCCGGTTCTCAGGGACTCTTTTTTCTCTCTTTCTTTTTCTCTGCCTTGTTTGATATAGTAGTTGTAGTTATATTGTATCATATTGTGTCTCGTATTTAGTAAAATAAGTTCTTTCCTCAGATTGCTGCCGTTGTTTTTGTTCATTTCTCCCCTTCTAGGGGCAGCAGCCTCTATCACGGATAAATCTAGATAACCCGATTACAATAAAAAAATCAAATTTTAATTTACATTAGAATAAAAGTGCATATTTAAAAAAAATAATTATGAAATCTTTCTTACTAATACAAAGAATCATTTCAAAAGAAAAGAAGATTCTTGGAAATTTCCTACCAAAAATTATAATGAAGAAAAAATGCAGAGAAAAAATACATGACGTAAGGTAACAAAAAGGAATTTTATTTGAAATTTTTACCTATACCATAACCTCTGGATAGTGCCCAACTGCTAAACTAACTAAATCAATGAATCAAATACATTCTTAGTCTCTACATTATTTTTTGTGTAATATTTGCATTTCTTACAAAGAGGCACACAGGAGGCACATATATTATTCTCTTTCAGATTGATAACTTTTCCTCCTCTTAAGTCTTACTCAATGAAACCCCATGATGGACATATACCCAGTGAATCAGTAAGATAATGGGGGATTTTTTTTGAACTAACATCTGTAAGCATGACAGTGTAAAATGGTGATGCCACAAGTCAGGTCACCCTGACGCCAGTATAACACCTCTGTGTTTTTGTTCATTTCACCTGATCAGCTCTTCAAATGAGATGGCTTAAAAAACTGAACTTGAATAACACAGATTCAGAGGTACTACAGAGGTTGCATTGTTGCCTCAGATTATCACAAGGTGTTAGTGATCCACAGGGAAAGCGTCTACAAAACTAGGGTGGGGGGAAAAAGTTGTCAGTATAGATGCAGCACAGTTCAGAAAAATCCTTGCCAAGAAATCAGTTTTTCCTGCTTTGTTTTGACAAAATTAACACATTAGGTAGTAGTAGATCACTGCACTTGAGAGAAAGGAAAACAATGAGGAATGCAAATGAGTTCTGCACTGTGTAAATCAAAATTTGGTACCACAAAGTTTTCTAGTTATTTCCAGTTATTACATGACCAGATGAATACAAAACAGCTCTGAAGTTCAAGATTAAGGAATTGCCAAATTAAAGGGTGTTCTTTAGACTACAGGCCACAACAGAGTGGATGCCTTTGCCATGACTTTGTTGCCAAGCTCACTCTGCTGGATTTACAGCAGACCACCCAGGAGGATGTGTGGCATGAAGAAAGTATCAGCCTTTTGTCCTCATCTGCATACACTTTTGCTTTGCCTGGCTGTGCAATCAGGGAACAGAAAGAAAGATTAGAGTTACCATTGTGTTTCAGCAGTGGCTCAGCATCTTCGTCTCCACAGACACTGCTCTTCAACTTGACTGATCCAGAAATAGGACAAACAGAATAGATATCCTGCGCATGACTCTTCTGCATAGCCTATCCTAGCCTGATGAGCTGATACTTTTTAGAAGGATCTGTGCTTCTCAGAAGTGGTAAAATATACATTATCCTTTCAAGGTGCTGCTCCTGTCATGGCTCTAGCAACTGATTTGGAAATTAAATCTTCCCTGCTCTTCACATGTTACATAAAAGCTGGGAAATTAAGCCAATGCCTCTGAAATTCTGAGGAGTTACTTTGTAAGTTTCCAGTAGTTTTTTACTTTGGAATCAATGTGGATGAGTCTTTGGCTTAAAAACTTTCTGATGCTTTTCCTCAAGTTCTTTGAGAGCTATAAAGCTGAAAAGGCAATTGACCGTATAGCTCTAAAGAGTCTCTAGAAAAGAGAACCTCAAAAGCACACCAGAAGGAGTCATTTCTCTTTTCTGAGCCCCACAGTTCTGCAACATTACAGAGTATGTCTACTTATAGTGAATTCAGTTATCTGTTTTTCATTTGCTTTTATACTCACTTAAAATGCAGTTATGGCCTCTGCCCTACAGAAAAAGGAAAAAGACAAAGAACGCAAGGATCGGAATGTAATTATTTTACTGTCATGATCCTTTCTATCTGAATGCCTCTATACCAAAGACATTAGGCATGGATTTGCTATTTACACAACATTTTGCAGTACTCTCAACCTTAAAGTATGTAACAAACTGCCAAACATACAGCTAGGCTAGTGCATGTTAGAAGCTATAATTATGGAGTTCTTCAAAAAATTTCTAATATTATGCCATCTGGTGCACAGAGACATTAATGAATTTATAAATTTAATGGAATATTTCTTCCATTCTGAATGCCTAAAAATTGGTTACTATCCACAAATTAATGACAGGTTTATCAACATATCAAAAAAGTCTCTTTAATTGGACCATTAAATAGCCAGCCAATTGCTAAATGCTGGTAATTATTGCTTAAATAATTATGCTCTATTATTTTTATCTATTTCACATCCCCCAGTCTAGGGATTTCCTACATTTATAAGTGTGTATACTATTTCTCATATGATTCATAAATATAATACAAATGTATTTTTCAATGGGAAAAAAAAAAAAAAAAAAAAAAAAGTGTTCTACAACTTCAGCAAAGTATAGATTATACCTGAAAGGAATGTTTATGCAATATATTCAATCCACAGCATCTCCACCAATGCTCATATATACCTTTTTCTCAAGCACCATATATTTATCATGTGGCGTGAATACCCTTTTTACTCCAGAAGTGGGTAAATATTCCTCACCACTTTTATCTAAGGAGAAATCAAACACAGTTGAAATTTAGATGAAAGAATAATGAGTAAGGAAATAAATTATTGTTTATTCATCAACTTATGTTTTTTATAGTCAGAAAGCCAGAAAGTAATGCCTCCTATTTATCTCCATGGAAAATACAAGAGATGTAAAAAGCACAATAACACTATTTGACAGAGGAAATTCTCAGCTAGAAAGCACTACTTTTCAACATAGACACCATTAGCTATGCACTTTCCCTAGTGATGAATAAGAGCCAGCATGCTGTGCTCGCAAAATTATGCACTACTGGAAATGACCCACTGTTTCACAGCTGCTATGATGGCATTGTTACTAGGAAAATGTTGCCCACTCTGCCTGTCTTTCAACAGCTCAAACACATGGAAGTCAGAAAGTACCAAATCCAGAATATATGGTCAGTGCAGTCAGACAGTCCAGTCAAGACTGGCAATATGCTTCGTGGTCTTCAGACTAGTTTGTGACCTGGTTCTGTGTCTGATGCATGGACTCAGATGAGAACAATCCAAATTGTTTATTACAAGTTCTCACATCACTTATATACCTCCACAAGTTTTCTTTTCCTAGCTTTCCCATTCACCCCTACATGTCAACAGAACATTCCACAAACACTCTTCAACTGTTCATGCAGGCGCTTATCCAGACAGAGCCACGAGCTGTTCTTTCTTCTTCTAGAGGTGTCCTTGGTTCTCATGTTGTTTATCTTGCTTTACAGCTGTTGCTCTGTACAGTCCTTTTTGTATTCCCACAGCCTGGGGGTACTTTGTTGTGAGAGAATGTCTGGAAGTTCAAGCTTTAAGCTTGGTCAGTGTCGTGACTGAAAAATCAGATAATCTGTCCAGCTTCAGGAAATCTGGAAGGATCACTCCTTTCCTATCACACACACACACACACACACACACACATTAAAAAAAAAAAAAAAAAAAAAAAAAAAAAAAAAAAAAGCGAATTCACCTCATGGACTGTTGTTTTGACTCTAGCTCATAATGTTGACATCATGTCTCATCACTGCTAATGATGCAATTCAGGAAACTGTCATCTTCATCCTTGCGTCATCCTTGTATTAGCTCAATAGGTCCTGACAAACTTGCATATGGTGTTCTTCCCTTTCTACATATGTGGGTATCGTTTGGCTCAAACTTTGTGATATTCTAACATTGCCACCATTGTTTCCAACACACTGAAGTCAAATTCTGTCTGGACAATGTTCCCTGGTTGTAATCTGATGATTTGTGCAGATGAGCAGATC
The DNA here is from genome assembly GCF_039878825.1 of Excalfactoria chinensis. Taxonomy (NCBI): domain Eukaryota; kingdom Metazoa; phylum Chordata; class Aves; order Galliformes; family Phasianidae; genus Excalfactoria; species Excalfactoria chinensis. Next base: position 41,784,252 of record NC_092826.1, read on the forward strand.
AAGACACTCCTCATTTTGTGGTGTGACAGTTGTGCCACTTCTGAAATACATCAACAAAACCTCACTGTCATCCATTCTCATTCAGCAAGCATCAATGAATGTCAATGGGTGCATTTTTTTCACATGGAGGAATTCAGTTAGATACCTTTTCTCCATATGACTTCCATGTCAGACAACATTTTGTCAGATTGCCACTCTGCTGATATCTGTTGCACCACAACAAAGTGTAATGGAATAGTGTCAGAAAGGTACAGTCTCTACTGCAATACCACCAGCATCCACCTATGATGTTGTGGGCCAACATAAACAGGAGGCATTACTTTTGGGGCAGATCTCATATATATTTCTGTCTATATATCTATTTCAACAAAATGAGTTTCACATTACAGAAGACAACAATTACCATTCTAATAGCTCATCGAATAGATTCCAGAACGTTGCAACCTGCAAAAGCACTGACTTCAACATAATGAGAAAATGGATTCTTGTTATCATTAACTGTATAGGATTTGTTTTTCTTCCATGTATTCGAAAGATGTGAAGATGGACCCTTACTAGTACCCCTAATTTTCAACAAGGCACAATTCTACAGTTAGCCCCAATTTTTCCTGTGATTATTATTACTTTTAATTTTCATAAAATCTTCAAATCTTAGAACAACTAGGTCAGAAAAGACCTTCAAATCTTCAAGGCCGATGTCAGCCTTACCTACCAAGTCCCATCAGTAAAAAACATTTTCCTTAGAGTCACATCTCTTAAATACCTACAGGGGTGTGGACTCTGTAGGAAGACCATTTCAGTGTTTCACCACCATCTCAGTGAAGAAATTCAATTTAAATTTCCTCTGGCACAACTTGAGGCCATTTCCTTCCTTTTTTTCCCCTGTCACCTGAGAAAAAAGACCAACATCCTATTAACTCCTTTCAAGTAGCTGGGGCAAGCAGAGAAGACTCCCCTCAGCCTCCTCTTCTTCAGACTAATCAATCTCAGTACTTCAGTTACTCCTCATATATCTTATTTCCTACTCCCTCCACCAGATCTGTTGCTCTTCTCTGCATGTATGAGCCTTCTAATACTCTTCTTGGAGTGAGGAGTTGAACTTTAAACAATATTCAAGGTGCAGTACTAAAATTCAGCTGTGTTAGGTACAAGGGGACAACCACTTCCCCAGTCTTGCTGGCCATGCTATCTCTGTTGCAGGCCAAGATGTTATTGGCCTTCTTGGCCATTGGGACCCACTGCTGTCTGTGTTCAGATACTGCTGTTTCATACGTGTACTTCAAGAAAACCTGAAATGGAAAAAACAACAACAAAAATCAGAATAAATTAATTTCATTCTTCTGTATTGTCCAACCTCCCTTCAGAAAAACAAAATGAACAAACAAACAATCAAACCAACAAAAAACAGTGACCTTCAAGGAAAATAAATTCCCAAGGCTTTGAAAATAATGAAAAATATCAGTATATAGTACATCTCAGTTACTTAATTTAATACAGAATTCATAATATATATTTCACCAAAAACTGAGCAGCTAGGTATCTTGATTCTGGCTGTGACTGAGTTAATTTTCTTCTTTCTGTCTGGTACAGTGATGTCTTTTGGATTTATGGTGAACATAACATATGAACACTTCCAGGACAGCTGACTCAAGGTGACAAAAGGAAAATTCTATATCACATGATATAATGCTCAGCCATAAAATCACAAGTAATGAAACAAGGTAAGGGCTGGACATTCAGAGTTATGGTGTTTGACTTCCCAAGAAACTATAATGTGTGATGAATCCTACTTTCCTGGAAGTGGCTGAACACCTGCCTGCCAATGGGAAGTGATGAATGGAATCCTTGTTTTGCTTTGTTTGAATGTGAAACTTCTTTATCAAGTAAACTATTTATAGCTTAATCTATGAATTCTCATACTTTACCTTTTCTGATTCTCATTCCCATCTCAAGCGATGATAGAACATATCTCATGAAAACAAAGTCACATTTAAATTGGAATTAGTTCTTGCTTTGGTTTGAGGCAAAATACACAACTTGTAGTTCCTCTATATTTTTCTCTCAAGTCTTCAACAGTTAAAAACAAACAAACAAACAAAAAAACCATGTATAATTTAAATGAATGCAAAATATACTTCAAATTTCAGAGGACAATTCTTGACAGTCTTCTTCATTCTTATTCATTTATGCTGGCCCTCTCTGCAGTCTAGCTCTACTGTCTGATGAGAGAGGTTATAATATTTTTGTTATTTGAAAAGTTATATTATGTCATGTAATTTTCTGAGATGATACCTTCTAAGATAGAGCAAGAATTTTAATTTTAGATTCTGAATCATTAGTATTGTAAGTGTAGTGATTTTTCTCTGGAAAATATGTAAACAGTTGTATGTAAGACTGCAGCTGTTCAAGACAGCAGTCAGGCAACAAGTTTCAGCACTTTAGAATACTTTTTAATTTTAGTGTTAATGTAAGTTATTTTGGATCAAGAAAGTTTAAGCAACATTCAGCGTGGAACCAACATATCACTGTGACCCTTCGATAGTTCCCTGTTGTAACTGTTGACATAGCTCAAGTTCTGTTTTCACTTGCTCTTTTTGCAGTTACTGAGGCAAAAATAGATCAATATCTTTATTGGCAGATCTTAGTCCAAATTTTCAAAACCATTTGTCAACTTTTCCCTTTATGTCTAACTTCCAGTAAACTTTCCATAACTAACACTACAAGTCCAATATAACTACCTTGGCAGCAGACTTTGCAAGCATTACCTTTTGGCTTCACAGCCAATGTGTGGAGCTGTGAGAGCAGGTACAGCACTTAGACATCATATACCTACTGCTATTCTAAGAAGCCTTTTGCAGCCTTCTGATGCCAAGACTGAGATATATTGGAATACTGATGGGAAACAATAAAAACAACAACAACAACAACAAAAAACCCAAACAAACAAACAAAACAAAACAAAACAACAACAACAAAAAAGGTGCAGGGATACTAAAACACTGGACAGATCACTTTTTTGTTTGTTTGTTTGTTTTCTTTCTCTTTTCAATCCTAGCCAAAAAGCTAGAATGTGAAATCTACTGAAGTATAAGAAAGCACTGAGCTAAGGCAGTTCACCTAAGGATACAAGGAAAAGTCTAGACATGTTTCATGTCCTAGAAAGGTAGAATAATGTTTCACCAGCACTGTATCACCATGTCAGCCCAATATAAAACATAAAAAAAAAAAAAAAAAAAAAAAAAAAAAAAAAAAAAAAAAAAAAAAAAAAATTAAAACCTAATAAAAGCCTTGATCTTTCCAAGATAGGAAAGCAACAGATGTCTTCTTTGATCTTCTACTATTGGAAAGTACTAGCTTTGAAACTATAAAGCTTATAAATAGATACTTTTGCAGTAGTGGGATAGCAAGTTTTTCTGTAGTAAGTTAGTGACTGATTTCTGTCAGGGTGAAGGAGACATCTTTTTATTAGAACCTGAGAAATTTTTCACAAATTTTCTTATTGCATACTGCAACATTAATTCTTGTTATAGAGCTAAATATTATAACCTTTGTTATAGCACTTCATTTAAAAAAAAAAAAAAATCAATAAAATATTTCAATTAATTTTCACCAGAACCCAACTTCATGCCTTATTTTAGAGAACTGAAATTGGAATTCTTAACTTAATTGAAAATATCGTTATTCGTTGAACATTATTGTTGGGAACTTTAGTTATTACATTGGACAGAAAATGAAATCATAATAAGAAAAATACTGATTACTGTGTATTTAGTTCTGATATGGAAGAAAATGAATAGCTTTCAAGTTTATAAGAAGCAAGGGGAACTTAGTTGAAGTTAAAACTCTAGGCTCAAATTCCCACATTTCCCAAGACATGTCCTATGGCATCCTGGCCTGTATAAGAAATAGTGTGGCCAGCAGAAACGAGAGGTAATTATCTCCCTGTACTCAGCACTGGTGAGGCCACATCTCAAGTACTGTATTCAGTTTGGTCTCCTCGCTACAAGAAAGACATTGAGGCCTTGGAACATGTCCAGAGAAGGGCAACAAAACTAGTGAGTGATCTGGAGCACAGGACTTATGAGGAGCAGCTGAGGGAGCTGGGATTGTTTAGTCTAGAGAAGTGGAGGCTCAGGGGTGACCTCATTGAACCCTACAACTTCCTGAAGGAAGGTTGTGATGAGGAGGTATTTGGCTTCTTCTCCCAGGCAACAAACAAGACCCGAGGAAATGGCTGCAAGTTGAACCAGAAGAGGTTTAGATTGGACATAAGAAAAAAACTTTTTCTCTCAGAGAGTGGTCAGGAACTGGAATGGCTGCCCAAGGAGGTGGTGGAGTTGCCGTCCCTAGCAGTGTTCAAGAGGTGACTGGATGAGGAGCTACAAGATATGATTTAGTGGTTTGTGGTAGCAGTGATAATGGGGGATTTGTAATGGAGCATATTTTTGAATTATCACTTTATTTCAAAATTTAGAAATGTATTTTGGGATTTTTGATATATTACTTTATCTGTTCTTCTGCATCTTATATGACAGTGAACACTACTTACAATTGCAGGTGAAAGGTGAGTAAAACAATGTGACTATCACTTCTGGGCATGGATGATGCTGGAAGATGTAACACAGGGAAAAATAACAAATGATATAAAGCCCTGGGAATTTAAGTGAAAAACACTGGTGCCCAAGTTATTTTTTCTTCAATTTTCCACTTGGAGAAAAGAAGGAAGTTAGAAATAGATGCATGATGTTTACCAGCTCCTGGCTCTGTGGCTGGTGTCAACATGAGGGTTTTGATTTTTTAATAATGGGGCTTTCTGTCTATCTGGTAGAGATGGATGGGATCCACCTTTCTAGAAGAGGCAAGCCAATCTTTGACAGCAGTCTGGCTGACCCAGTGAGGTGAGATTTAAACTGAAGGACTTGAGAGTAGAGTCTAAAATGGCAGTGCCACACCATTACAACTGGCTAAGGAATAAGACAAGCCAGCCAGAAGAGTGGCATATCTTCCTTTGCTGCCTCCCATGACATAAGCTGAAAGGTCATCTACCTTAAGGGTGTATATAGCTATGGGGGATCCTTTTGCATTTCCCCCCAAAAACCTGTATCCCCTGTTCCCATTTTATCTCTCAAGTTTTTGTATACCAATACATACAGCATGGAGAATAAACAGGGAACTGTTTATTAGAGAACTGGAGAGAGCCATGATCTCACTGTAGTCACTGAAACACTGTGAGGCTGCTCACATGGCCTGGACTGGCTAGAGGGTTGGGCAGGGAGGAATCGTATGAAGTTCAACAAAGACCACAAAGATGATGAGAGGCCTGGAGTATTCCTCTTCTGAGGAAAGGCTGAGACACCTAGTGTTCAGTCTGGACAAGAGAAGAGTGAGGGTAGACACTTATCAGTGCTTATAAATATATAAAGAGCAAGGGTCAAGTAAATGGAGCTAGGCTTTTTTTCAGAACAGTGGGCAATGGTCACAGTAAATGTGGACAGTGGGAAATAGAAAGTTCCACACAAAAGTGAGGGAAAACTTTACTCTGACAGCACTGGGACAAGCTGCCCAAAGATGCTGTGCAGTCTCCTTCTCTGGAGATTTTCAAAACCCACCTGGATTCTTTCCTGTGTAACCTATTGTGGGAAGCCTGCTTTAGTTGGGGGTTGAATTAGGTGATCTCCAGAGGTCCTTTCCAAACCCTATGATTTGGTGATTCTGTGATTCTTTCATGTGAAATTACCTTTTTAAAATTAATTTGCTGCTCACTCATGCTTATCAGTCACCCATCCATTCATTATGCTTTCTGACATTCACTTTCTCCTAGCCTCCCAACAGATCTATATGTTCAAACAGATATCTGCATTTTTTTTTTTTTCAATCTATCAAGTAATTCTGCTTCTGAGACTCCACATAATTCCAGTTTTTGAGCCTTCACATTAATTTTCCTCCTGTAGGACATTAAAAGGTGTCTCACAGGAAAGTTTCCAAATGTCGGTGGATTTTAAGTTGCTCAAGGTTACAAAAATCCAGCTCATCCTGTTACTTAATATCTATCATTCTTCATTTAAAAATGTGAAGTTTGAAAGAAAAATAATTTGATTTTGTTGTTGTTGTTGCAGTATTTTAATAAGATGCTTTCATTTCGTTTCAAATCATTATTTAATAAAATAGGGAAAAATTACAGGTGTATAATTTGATTAATAAAAAAAAGTAGTAAGACTCATTTCATTGTTGAAGGTGGCAGAGATGAGTTAGAAATAATATTGAGACATCATTCTTATGTCACATATTTACAGGAATACACTGATTCATCTGTGAGGTTGCATCACTGTCATCTTGAAATTTGCCGTGTTCAGATCAGTAAATCAACTATCATTAAAACCAGTTTGTAATTTCTGTATGATTTGTAATTATTGTTGCTAGAAAAGGATGGTTCATTGAGTATTTAATTTAAAAGTCACATTTAAAGTTCAAGAAGAAAGATCTGTTAGGTTTGTTTTCTTTAAAAAAGCAGAGAAAACCATTTGTGAGTTCCAGAATAGACACTGTTGTGAAATATATCAACTTGGTGGGCACAATGATAGCCATAAGCAATTTATGAGAAAGCTTATAGAATTATGCAGATCTTCAAAGGGATAAAGATGCTGTGGAATATTTCTCTCTCTCTCTCTTTCTTTTTTTTTTTTTTTTTTTTTCTTTCTTTTCTTTTTTAAACAGAGAAACTGCTTGTTTCATGTTACTTAACCTTGGGTGATTTTTTCTTGTGCTTATGGATTCAGACAACTTGAACAATGACTGCTTCAGAAATCTACAAGTAATTTTTTTTTTTTTCTTTTCTTTTAGAAGGTTAGATATTATCATGTTGGATGAAAAAGGCTTCAAAATAGATTTATTTTTTTTTTAATTTAATAAAAGTTTTTCTAGACAGAAGAAAAAAAGAAATAAAGGAGATGTGTCAATATTTTACACTGCACGTGATCTTACACTGAAAAAAGTAGAGAGAAAAATCTCCAATGTAATTTCAACTCATTAAAATAAATGCTTTCAAACTGAAATCTGCATTGAGAAATCTGAATGGAAAAACTAACATTGTGATTTGACTCTTTTGCAAAAGAAATATAATAAATGAACAAACAGAACTAATGCAGAAAAAAAAAAAAAGAAATAGAAAAGCACAAAAATGAGTTTGCTTTCTTATTGCAGATAATTGTTGGCTAGTCTTTAGTTCATTTAATTAAATCTTGTCTACAGTAGTCTTGTGGTATTTATATAAGAGTAAGGGTTTTGTAGAACAGTTTATTATGCTGCTCTCTCCATCTGTAATAGTTCATTAGTCACATATGGTGATCTTAGCATGAGGTTTGGCACAAGTAGGTCTTGGCCCAAAGATTTCCATGTTTGCACTCCTTAGGTGATGATAATTTTCTACACAGAAATCAGCTTGTGCCTTTTCAAATGGATGATTCACCCTTGTAAAGACCTTTAAAAAGAGCAATTAAAAGCTGTAGATGAAACAGCTTTGCTACGTTGTTTTAATGTCAGAATAGAGATAGATGAAATGCTATACAAAATGTAATTTTTCTTTTAAGAAGGAAAGACCCTAACAGGTTATTCCTCTTGGCTTTTCTGCTCCTGTTAAGTCAGCACATAGGCTTCTTCACTCATACAGCTGGCAAATGGCAGACAAAATCTTAACTTCTTCCTGAAGGTATGGAGAACTATAGAAAGCAGTTTAGTTATTGTAAGTGAATTCAGGATCCTGGACAGTTTAGTCATCAATCAGTTATACTCTGAAGATCAAGAAGACCAGCAACAGCATAAGCAAAGTCATGAGGAATCTTCTATCATTAAACTGAAAAGAAAACAACTTGAGCATCTTCAGTTCATGTGTTGCCCTGGTGAAATCAGGAAACAGCAATCCTAGAAGGACATAAGGGACTATTGACTCTGAATCACATTGCAATGGCTCTGCAAAATTGAATTCTTACAGAGTGAGTATTCAGGCATGGCTTCAGGGCAGTCACCAAGGCTTCATCTCATAGTGGGAGACATATGCTAGCTTTAAGCTAACTAGGTTGGGTACTGCTATCAATGTAGCCATAGCAACACAGAGCTCAGTCTGCACTCAACTCTAAACTGCTGCAGCGATCCAAGAGCAGCCTGAATTCTTGCTGGTTAGTTTATAGCTAGCTGGGGTATGCATGTTTGATCTGAAGTGACGGCAGACGGCACTAAGCATCTACTCTGAGACTGCTAGGAGACAGATAATTCCACTCTGAAAGTCTTTGTGCATATTGAATATCTACTGGAAGATTGGCCTTTTAGATTGGGTAGTATAAGAAAGAATAATGTTTTAAGAACAAGTTATTTCATTTATGTGAAAGGCATGATAAATGGTTTTCTAGAGCTGACTGCTTGAACATTTTAATACTGTAGTTATTAGTTGCTTTTGCCTCTGACATTATTGAATACAGAAGAGCTCCAGTATTAACTTTATCCAGATACACATATACACTCAACTTTACTCCAAAGGATTAAATAACCTGACAGGCAAAACTGAATGCTTTTGTATTTCATGGGGGTTGTCTTATGATAATGTATTTGAAGTTGTTTAATATTATAGATATTTCAGTATTAAAGATCACATAGTTATTAGAAAAGAAAAAACAACCAACCAAACAAACAAAGCAAACAAACAAATAAGCAAAAAACAACAAGTCACAAGTGTAGGAAAGTCCTATGGAAAAGAAAATTGGTAAACAAAGCCTTTTCTAATAGTTTTTTAATTTACAAACTGAGTATCCATTCTGTTTCCTCAGTAATTAATGAAAGAAAAGTAAATCTTTATTCTGATGGAACATGACAATTGCTTTCCTTTAGTCATTGTTGTCCTTAATTGGTGGTGGAGCAGTGTATTTAAAAGAAATTTTACCAGAGATTTTTGAGGTAGTTTCAAAATTTTACTCCTCACTTGCTTTTATTACACATCTCCATCTCCAGATGCTGTCATATCTTTTCCATTTATTGATAAAGGATATTTAGCTGAAAAAAGAGTATTTGTGAAAATGTTGTAATGCGCAAATATAGGAAGTATTTTGTGACTGATTAAATAAACTGTTTGACATTTTTGGAACAGATCTTTTTTGTTTTGTTTGTAAAATATTAATATTAGGTCTCTTTTTACTGGAAGGAACATGTTTTGATTTCATCAACATGAAACAACCGAGTACAAATATTATTTCTCATTTTCATTTCATTAGAAATAATGTTTTTCCAAGTTTTTGTATGGAATTAAATTACAATATCTGGAAAATGTTATAAAGTAATATAATCTACAAGCCTTTTCTCCACACTTTAAACATCTCCGACTTTATACAAAGAAAAAATCCGATTTATCCACTCACATATGATTTTCATATTCTTTTACTAATATTACTTATTGAAACTTTATCCTCAAGAGTGTTAACAGGACTAATTGTGAGAAAGTAATATTTACATTAAGTAGAAACATTCCTCTCATCTTTCCTTTGTTTTTTAGTTCTGATATATGCTAAACCTTCTCCAAAAGAAGTGGAAGCTTGCTTAATTAAGGAGGACTGTACTGCCAAGTTGAAACACTGACAAGTACTTTTCAGTTAGAAATATTTTTTGTGTGTGGATTTTGAGAGTAAACTTGGGTCAACTTTTCAAGTTTTTCTGTACAAAGCTTTATTGCAGAAGGTTTCAAATTGGAGGTAATTCCTGCAGGTGGTAATCCTAGTAGCTATGGTAAGAATACTGAACTTGACAGAAATTCAATAGTTTCTATATATACTCAGACTTATGAGGAGAGGCTAGCAACTCAAATTGTTTCTTGCACTGCACTCCACTGTTCAATAAGGCCCTTCCTGTTTCCTTGAGACTTCCTGATTAACCCATGTTCATCACTTTATTTTTCAGCAAATTGTTATGTATTTCAGACAGAAAACTTCTCTAACAATTCATTGTCTGGGAAGATTGAATCAAAAAACTAATCATTTATTATAAGGGATACTAGGCAACATTTTTACAGGTCCCAGACCTATACGGTGCCAAAATCTTTTCAAATTCATTTAGAAGAGGGAAGTAAGTGCAACTTTCTTGCAGTGGGATGCTTGCCCAAACACTGACCCTAGAAGACAGCATTGGTGCTTCATGATGAGGCAATTATGCTCAGGGGCAAAACAAACTATTTACTGAGACCTTCATGGAGGACTCTTTTCATACCTTGGATCAAGAAATACAGCTGTCTAGTTATAAGACTTGAAGAATGATCACAGATGACTTGTAACAACTCTAGCAGCTACTCATGCATTCATTATTCTCTTGGAGCTGCCAATTCAAGAGTGGCTACCATCTACACAGACAAATGAAATTTCTAATGGAGTTCACTGATCATTACTTGTACTAGAAAGCCAAGTTTTTGTTTGTTTGTTTGTTTTGTTTTTGTTTTGTTTGTTTGTTTGTTTGTTTTTGAGGAATCTTGTACTTGACAGTTGTAATTATATCCCAAGAAAAACAAAGTCATTCACCATCCTGAAAACATCCTGAAAACCTCATCACCTCATATTTATATAAGGTCACTTTAGTAGATGACTTTAGAATAGTTAACAGAAAAGTAAAGTTGGTCCAACCCTCAGTAAGCAATGTTTTACATGAAGAGTAAAGAAACTTTTTCCAATTTAAACAATCTGTAAGCTGGTTTCCTGTTCTGCCCAGCTCTCCAGAGTCTGAGCAGCCGCCCAAACATCTCTACCTATAGGTCAGACACTGCGCTCCCAGGGTTTGGCTGCTTGTGCTCTGGGATGGCTTTTGCAGAGCATCAGCCCAGCATTGAAAAGGAGAGATGTTTGTTGGAAGAGCTGTGTATAACCTTTGCAGGGAAAACCCTGTTCCTCAAGGGATGCTCTGGCCTCCACTACTTTGCAGCTGTGCCTGTACTTGGCTGTATGTGTTCTTGATCTGGATCATAAACCCAGGGTGAATCAGTATGGAATTGCTTTGGCCACTATTGGGCATGCTCTGCTCTTCTTGGTGGAGTACCACGAACTTGTGTCTTGTGTATACACTATCAGCCATGCTGCCTCTCCAGCTCCCAGCTCCCCAAAGTTTACATAAAACAAAGGCCAGACTGAGGAATGGAGAAGTCTCTAAAGAGACAAAATTATAGGAAAGGTGAGGAAAATGTTACAGAGCACTGATTACAGGAGAATACGATCAAAGGCATTTTCTCTTCTAGCCTTTCCAACACAATTGAGTAAGAGCTCTGAACTAGAATTTGAGCAGGACTACACAGCCAGGAACAAGATCTGTTGTTGAGGGAGTAAGCTGAGGTGTGCAGCACCTTGCACAGTCGTGGCTGGGTGGTTAGGAAGTACCAGACATGTGCAGGTAGATGGGGAGAAAATGCCTGTGGTTTCATGAGGTCCAGGGAATCCCTTATATCCAAACCAGAGATTATTTAAGATTCTGAACTTCTGTCTGCACTTTCTTATACATTATGATATAAATTGTTACTGGCTTAAAATTGCAGGAGGGAGAAAGGAAGGACAAAGGAAGTAGCAGCTGCAGCTATACACAGGTGTTGCTGAGAAGTGAACTAAAAGCATCCACCAGTATTGTAGTGGCAGCAGGCAATAATACCTGCTAGTGAACTTAACACTCCTCTAAAACATGCACATCCTTATTCTGCATGCTAAATGTTTAATTTTAATACATGGCATAAGCAGTTGTGAGATAGCTTATATGTGATTGTGTTCTGGTCTGTGAGAGCTTTCCCTTTACCCTAGATACCCTCTCTGCCACAGATTGTGTTATTGCTCTGTGTTTAACTTTCTGCAAGGGAAAAGGGTAACTGGAAAAATATTGCTCACCTTTGGTTCAGATCTTGGATTTGTTAGCAATACAAGGAGCACATTCTTATACACTAGACATTTTCCCAAATCCTATTCCAATCTCTGGCTTTTTGGGTTCACAGATTTCCTATCAACACCATGCTGTTCCAGGTGAAAAGCCTGTAGGTATAAGTAAAGATGGTCTTTACGGTATTATGATGAGAGAAAGGGTTAAAAAAACATAACAGAAGAGAAAAAGCTTTGAAGCTCAGGATAAACCTAGGGAAACATTTTTGAAGCAATTTTATTAATCTGATCATTTGTGTCATCAATAATTTAATAAACTATGTCCTAAAAAAAAAAAAACAAAAAAAAAAAACCTGAAGAATCTGTCTGAAACATCTGAATAACATTTGGACTGCTAGTGAAATGGCCATTCAACCTTCTGGAAGTAATTTAAAAAATATGTCTCCAAATATACTTGACAGAGGAATACTTAGAGAGAAGAACAGGGTTATGAATCTGTCTTCAAGTTATTTATTAGTCTTTCTCCACCAGTACACCTGCAAAGCAGGGAAGAGGCTGTGGCTTGCCATACTGACGAACTTTTAATTACAGGTTCATTTACACCTCTTTTTAGGAGCAGGGCTTCATTTGGCGTTACGCAGTCTTTTTTTGCACTGTAAGCAAATAGGGCATAGTTTGTTTTTCTGTTTTTTGTTGTTGTTGTTGTTTTGTTTGTTTCTTTTTTTTTAATTGTTTACTTAAACATTTTATGTCAGATTCAGTCAGTTTATGATGTGTTTCTTTATAGGAGCTATTGGTTCTCTTTCCTTCTCAATAACTTTTAGTTATCTTCAAATTTACTTACTATTGCTCATGAGATTTCAAGTCAACATCAAGCATATTTATTATGAAAGAAATGAAAACATTAGAGAAGCAAAATTTAAAATATTGCTGACTTAGCAGTCTTAGCTGACTTACATAGTCACTGCTTAGTCTTGTTACATAACAAGAGCTTAGAAGAGCAGAAATAATATTTACAAATAATTTATAACTTTGTCGGTAAATTATAGATCTCTTTAATATTCTTAAGGTAGGCATTTTCCACAGTAACGTGAAAAGGATGTTTTATTATCTGCTTGTGTGACTGTACATTGCCACAAAGCCTGTATGATTCTAACAATTGTTGTTGTTGTTGTTGTTGTTTTGTTTCTTTGTTTGTTTCCCTACTTTTAAGTTTTCTTTCATTTTTTTATGCTCTTTGTCTGCGACTTAGAGATCACGAATAACCCATTGTTTGACCAAGAATGTAATCTTAGAGGATTATCTTTCAGGGCTCACCTGTTCACTACCTATGATTCAGGAATTAGTTGTGAAATAGCATTTTTGAATGTTTTCATAAGTGAGATATAAGATGAACAAAGTACTAAGTAGAAGGCTATATTTCATCTTTAAATTCACATCATTATGACCAGACAAAAGAAACAAATATAAGTTTTGTGCTAGGATTTTATACTCATAAAACTGCTTTAAGTAACTAATGAGGAGAAATAAATAATAATTAAAAAAAAAAAAAAAAAAGTGATGGAGTAAAGAAATGATTGCTTTTAAAGGCAGAATATTATTGAAGTATTATTATAGAATCAATGTTTCAGCCATTGTTTAGAAGCTATGTCCATCTGGACACCAAAAGAAGGTCCTAATGTGATGAGTCAAAGAGCAAATAGACATAAATGGTGTGATGATACTTTCTCAGTTTACAGCACACAAATATTTCTTGCTATCTTTTCCTCCAGACATTGATGATGAATCTGTTTTCAGTGAGATGAGGAGGCAAGTGGTTTATTAACTAAAAAGATGACAAAATCTTTGCAGTTTCAAAGGACAAATTTTAGTTTTAGTTTTAGTAGTTATTTATGTTAAGCTTAAATATGTGTCCTTTACTAAGTGCAAATGTAATCAACTGTGTACTGACTCTCCTGTAGCATCAAGTTTAGCTTTCTTGACCAGAACAACATTTAAAAGCAAAGTAAAAAAATCAACAAGGTTAAAAAAAAAAAATAAAAAAAAAAAAAAAAAAATCATGTATTGCTGCCACATACGTCTTCTACATATTTGGAAACAGACAGTTTATTTTCACTCATATTCCTTTCATCCTCATCTCAAAGAGAATCCAGACAATTCTGTTCCCAGTAAATAGGCAGTTCTGGGCAGTCAGTCATAATTCTTAAAAATGGGTCTGAATGTCATAGAAGTAATCATGTTGAGTAAGCCATCACACAGGTCATTTTTTTTTTTTTATTTTATTTTGCTTTGTTTTTGTTTCCTTTGTTTGTTTCTAAGAGACTGCACTTCATCCTCAAATTAGTGAGTTATGTATAGAAACTCTTCTTGTCCAAAGCAATTTCCTCTTGCAGTTTTCCTTTTTGTTCAAATCCCTACCCAGAACCCATGCAGAGATAAAAGCTCTTGAAAAAACTTTGCTTTTTAAATTCAGTGGTACAGGCAGCATTTCAGAGGTGGCTTGTACAGCATACATGTAAAAAACTGACTTGCTGATTGGATTGACATATTCTGTCCTGTAAATCAGCACAGGGAATTAGTGATCACACAGGAAATCATCCCTCTAGAAAATTATGGATTTTATTCAGCTTTGAGTAAACATTCCAAGAATAAGCATACTGAAAAAAAATCTGCTTTTTCATCTTTCACATGTTCATCTCTTTCCCTGAAAGAAGTAAGGATATAAATTCATTGCAGTATCTATAACTTATTTTTGCCTGGAAAATCTCTGCTGAATTCTGTTTACTTTTTGTAGTTTTGAATAAACTCTTGTAATCCAGTTCACAAGACATAAATTACTTGCTTCTGCTAGAACTGAGTCATGGCAAGGCAGAATTTGTCTAGTAGTCTGTTTCCAGTTCCACGTGCATCCAAGTCTGGTGTGAAATGGCATGCTGAGTTTGGTAAGATCTCCATGGTCATCAAATATTATTACAGAGCAGAGAAGATTTTACATAAATTATCAATTCAGACACCATATAATTTATTCTGGAAATTATTCATTGTTCATTGTGCAAGTTACTGAACACTTACAGAAAAGCCTAGAAATACACAGTATTAAGCAGTCATCTTTTTGTTAGGTTTACAGTAGTTTTGAATGTTTTACTACTTTATGTACAATTCTGTCCTGTCTTCTCCTTTATAACCACAGTATGTTAATGTTACTTGTCATTAGTACTCATATTAAAACTTGATTAGTATCATGCAAGTTTAATTCTATCAACACTTATTTCTTAGCCCACCTCTTCACAAGGTCAAATTTCCACTGGAAGCAATGTAATTATTACTTATAGTATGAATTTTATAGTGTGACTTTTTTTACCAAAGATAATACAGCTTGCATGAATATTTACTAACATATCTGTACCATGTTGATAAAAACATTGTTTTGTGTAAGATAACTTTTTCACTTAAGTAGACTTTGAATGAAAAGTTAGAAGACATTTCATGCCGCAAGTAGTAGTCACGTAACAAATCCAGCTAAAATTGATAAGTTCACAAGTCACGATGGTTTTTAAATGACTTGAAAGATTATTATGTGACGTGATCATGTGAGAAAAATAAAAACTGGGTCAACTGAGGAGAACCAAGAAATTTAAAAAATACCTTGTCTTTGTAACCGCAGTGAAAATTATTTTGAAAGATGCATGTGAAGGATAGTTGTGGCCAGAGGTATCAGAAGGACAGAATGCAGGTAGGTCTCTGAGATATTTTAGGAAAGATAATTTATGTAATTTCTGTCATCAGAACTAAAAGAAAAAAAAACAAATTACATTATGCTATCAGTCAAAGCAGTTTTGACTTGAAGAGTTTTCAGCTAATGGTTTGGTAATCAGCTACTAAAAGAGGGATTGATTTCAGATATGAATATCTGGACAATGCTCTTCCTTGTGTCCCTAGTAAACATAAGTGACCTGAGAAGACTCCACATTATTTTGTGGAAGTCGATAGCTCCTGTCTGTGTGATGAAATGGGATCATTTTAGACTGTTAAACTTTTACATGGTTCAGTGCAATTCAGATGAGACACCATTTAACAGATTCAACAATTACATCTTCTGTCTCTAGAACTTTTAGAAATTTTAGAAGTCTTTAGACTTTTATACGTGTTTTGTGGGGTGTTTATCTTTTTTTTTTTCTTTTTTCTTTTTTTTTTTGAGTTGTTTTTTATTTTGTGTGTGTGTGTGTTTGTCTCCATTACCTGTTTTCCAGTATCTGTGTATTTGTACATATGCTATAATGTGTCACCAGAAAACTGTGGGAGGCACTTGGAAAAAAGTGAATACTTCATTGCCAAGACGTTAATGTGAATTACTAGTGAAATTGTCACAGCAGATTTTAGGTCTCTCATTTCATATTTGTTTAATGAGGTGAGGTTCATCTGTAAGCATATTCAATAAGCAAGTTGTATCTTGTGGTTATAAACTCCATAGACCTTAAAAACTGCATGGCTCATCGAGGCAGCAGTTAGGGAGCAGATGTAGAGACATCTAAATCCTGTGGACAAAAATATGTGGAGAAAAGTGAGAAGGAAGTACTTTTTCTAGACAGTGTGAAAGAGAAGGGAAATATAAATACAAAACCTTCATAGAAGATGCTGGTAAAGGTTGCCTGAGGCAACTGATGGGTGGACAGCTTTAAGCTGACATCCTTCTGGCAGCAACAAGCAAAGGCTGAGAATGGTAAAGAAGCAAAAGATATTTCAGATGATGCTGAGATCTGACATTAGCTGACTCCAATAAAAAGTGAAAGCAATTTCAAACCATTAGCCACTTCCTTTCCACACCTTAAACATGGATGGAATGTTCGCGTTTCTATTACAGAATCTATTCAAAGCTGATGATCAACAGCAAAGTAAAGCTTCTGAAGTCCCAAAGATGACAATGGCTCTCCTAGACACAATGAGGAACACTCAATATATTTCGCATATTTTTCTCATGATCCATGTTTAGTTCCATTCCACGCTATGGTCCCCTTTATGTAGAATCATAGAATCATAGAATCACAAGGTTGGAAAGGATCTACAAGATCCCCTAGTCCAACTGTCCTCCCATTACTGTTGCTACCACAAGCCACTAAATCATACCTTGTAGCTTCTCATCCAGATGCCTTTTGAACATCTCCAAGGATGGTGACTCCACCACCATCCCTGGGCAGGCCATTCCAGTGCCTGACCACTCTCTAAGAAAAAAGTTTTTCCTTATGTCTAATCTAAACCTGCTCTGGTACAACTTCCAGCCATTTCCTCAGGTCTTGTTTCCTGGAAGAAGAGGCCAAATGCCTTCTCATCACAACCTCCCTTCAGGAAGTTGTAGAGTGCAGTGAGGTCTCCCCTGAACCTCCTCTTCTCTACATGTACAGTGATTTGAATGCTTGATTTCTGTGTATAGTGGGGACACTAAGACAATATTCCTGGGGTTGTGACAGTTTAAATAGCAAGTGGGAACCTTTCAGGACAATATTTGTTTGAGTTGCTGTGGTTACTGGATGTTTGGATCACAGGCTAAGCACTGGAACAAGAGCTTCCTTGGGAGCACCAGGCGTCACAACTGGTAAAGGTCTCTGCAAGGAACCAGAAGAGTGATAAAATTAATTCAGAAGCAAGTACACTGCATGAACACAAAAGGAAAGTGTGAAAAATATTCTGTTTCTCTATTATACAGACTGCACAAAATAGAAGTAAGTGATTATACTCAGCTGCAACTAGGTAGAGGAAAAAAAAGGCTAAAGCAAAATTGGTTGTCTATGTGAAAAATATGTCACCAACATGGGAAAGGTGGTTGCAGGAGAATTTTGAAATGTGGAGTCTTGCAAGGCAGAAGGATGATAGAAGGGCCCCACAGTTAGAGTGAGAAAGGGACTTCACAGAAACTGGGAAAGGCGTAATGAAAAAATTAAGTAGAAATTGTTAGAAGAATGGGGATTGCAGACACCGGATCTGGAATAACAAGGGGGATGAAGTCCATAAAGATAAAGGTGGAACAGCCCGAGGACAGTGAGGTGATTAAGTGTCCACAGGGCAAGCTGTAACCAGTTTGGGGGGTTCCCCTCCCAGAGGGTTGAAAGTTTACAGCAAGGAAGATGATGAGCCTTCATCCCACTACCACCCCCATGCATCACTGCACACATGCAAGGGGGGAGGGACCACATGCTAATGTAATGAATATGTATCCAAATTGCTGTGAACTGTTGATTATGTATTAGTTCAGCCTATATCTGTAGCACGCTTTCTTCTAACAGTGTGCAAGTGAGGTGGAGCTATCCTTGCAACAGGGTGCATGCACATCATTCATTAAACATACCCACTTTATAACTACTTTGTGGTTATGGAGTTTGATTTCTGCACATCAAGGCTACTTATATCTAAGTAATGATATAATATTATCCAAGGTCAATATTATTCACGAACATCATTAGAAACATCAGGATTAACTACAGATGTACCACAATTGAAAATAATGAGGAAAATTAATTAACAAAATTTGGTTATTTGACAGGTGTTTGGATGTAGAAGTGGAACTGTAATGGGGACAAAAAAAAGAAACAAACAAACAAAACCAAAACAAAACAGAAACAGAAAATAGAAGAAATAGGAAATGATTAAAAATTAAATAATAAGAACAAAGGAGACTGGATCTTTCACAAGATGATTGTGCTCAACTATGGCTACAAATAGAATTGTGAATCCAAGACTACCAAGACACCAAAGGGAAAATTCTTTGGATTACCCAGTCCATCGGATATGTCTGAAAGCTGGAAAGGAAGGCTGGGGTAAATATGAATAGACTTGAACCATAATACTAAGACTTGTAGGAGGGAAGGCTGAAAGGTTTGTAATTAGGTAGCAGTTATGACTTATAATATTCAATAATAATAATTCTTAAGAGTTATTATACGGTATGCAAAGGTATTAACTGTAAATTAGTAACAGTTGTGTATTTATTAGTTGTTAAAATTACTAATTTTAAAATTATCTTATTTGTTTCTCAAAAGTATCCAGCTTAATCAATTAACATTTTCGTGTTTAGATTGTTACTATTGAGTTTGCAATCTGAAGGTAGAGAATCGAACTATGACAACCAGCTACTTCACTGTGAAATCCAGCCAGTTCTGAATCACTTCTCAAGCCTTCAGTCATGAATACAAATCTTTTGGAATGGCTGGAGAAAAAAAATGAATCTCCCAAGGGATAAAAGATGAACCCTCCACAACCAATTCAGACACAAGACTTGGCAGCATTGGCTGCACAGCAACAGGATGAAAGAACTGTTCCAGAAATAATCAGAACATCAAGATTATGAAATGACCTGAGGTGACAGATGACAGCACCAGCACCACTAAACAAGACTACACAAAAGAAAAAATACAGTAAACTGTATTCCCTTCTCCTTTATCACAGCAGGGCTTTTTTCCTGTTTTTTGAAGGACTCCTCAGTTGTCATGGTGTGAAGTCTAGAAAACATTCATCAGAAGACATATAATTGGGTGCAACAGGCAGTCAGCTTCAGAGGTAACAGACATATTATTGTGATCTGGCCTACCAACCATACGGATAACTACATTAAACTCTAGAATCAAGCTGAAATTCTGAAGGCTTGAAACAATAAAAGTATACTAGTTTCTTTCCAATAGACCCAGGAAAAAAAAAAAAAAAAAAAAAAAAAAAAAGCGCTGATCACTGAAGCATGAAACATACTTCAAGAAAAAGAAAAAAATAAAGGATCCTTTAGATGTTGGTTATTCTTAGAGGACTGTATATGACAAGAATACTGTGAGAATGTTAGTCAATGCACAGAGGCTATCAGTCTCTGAATTTGCCCTGTGAACTAAAAGGTCCAGACATTCAGAAAGAGGCAGGTAGGTAGGTACATATGCTTGAAGGGAAACCTGATAAATAAAGCATCTCAAAATACAGTATTCCAATGAAGAAGAAGTAACTTGTCTAGTCATTAATTGTTTATTAAGTATTTTAAATTTCAGCCCAAGGCTCTCACTAGAAATGAGCCAGCATGACAGAGAACTCTCATATAAGAACTGTGGAGTGTGCCTTCATCTATTTGCTCCCTACAGGAATCAGGGTTTGGGTGCACCTCTACAGTGCTTTTCGTTTCTGCCTGGGTGAGTAGATGGCTCTGTTTCTAGAAACAAAGCAGTCATCTTAGGAAAGGGGATAGCTTGGGAGGGGGTTATGAAACTTTCCTTAACTTCTAACTTTTAGTGAACCTGTGGAAAGGATACTAGATGAAAAATACTGAACATCTAATACTTAAGTAGATGACTTCCCAGAGTGCAAACTGAAAGGCAAGAGCAGAAAGTCAACATCAGGACTTGTCTCCCCAAGAGAAACTGTTAAGTCATTCCTTGTTTGTGGATAAAGCTATGGAAGGTAAGACATAATGGAAAGACAAAAGCGCACTAGCAGAAAGAGACATTTTACCAGTGGGAACACACTCTTGTGCATTTCGCGTGGGAAAAATTACTTGGTTTATTTGCTCTTAGAGACTCTTGCTGGAAAACCAGACATCTGCACAAATTCTCCCTAGTGTTAACTTGTACTGTACTGGTGCTGATTTTCACAAATCCTGGAAAACTGATACAATTTCAAGAGATTAAAAGACTGTTAATGTAATTCTAATATTAGATTGGCAAAAGAAATGATCTCCTTTTCTTTTCTTTTCTTTTCTTTTCTTTTCTTTTCTTTTCTTTTCTTTTCTTTTCTTTTCTTTTCTTTTCTTTTCTTTTCTTTTCTTTTCTTTTCTTTTCTTTTCTTTTCTTTTCTTTTCTTTATTTATTTATTTTTTTCTGTATACCAACATCAGTAAAGAAAAAAAGAATGAAAACTGTAAAATAGTAGAAGTATAGATTAAGGACTAGCATGAAAGAATTAAAAGTCAAAAAAAGCAAATTTTAATGCCAGACAGCATGATTTCAGGAAATGTAAGGTTTTCAGACAAATCCTTTTCTTTTTGATAAGGTTATAAATCTACTTGTTAAGACAGTCATGTTGGTATGTGCACTTGAATTAATTTCAGGTTGCATTTTAATTTATAGCATTCATTATATGAAATAATAGTCCATATTTGGTTTATATTCAGTAGCTCATGAATTAACTCATTGTTAGGTACTAAAATGAAAGCCATGAGTGGAGACTCATTAGCATTTCATAGCCACTCTGGCTGGCATGGCACTGTTGTGATGGGATGGGGCAACTTTGAGAGATCTTTTAAAAGCAAGTTGGTGAAGACTCGTTGATCCCCATCCCTCATCCTTTGCTTGGGAGTTGCATTTATGTTTAGGACATATGCCCTGACAGAGCAGTGATTTATTTATGCTTGCCATGTGCCTTGTTGATCCTTACCATCTGTCTTGACTTTATGAATCAAATTTCAACCTTTTTTATATCTACAGACATATCCAACAGTCACTGGGTTGTGGCTGACATCACAGGACCTGCCATGCTCTTCTTGCTGGAGCACTGTGGGACAGCATCTCTTGTGGCTGAGGTCACTGCCTTGTCATCACTGCTGTCACTTCTGGCTCTCAGCTCTCTGAACTCTGCATTGTAGATGGTTCTGCTGCTCCATTACATGCTGTACGAACCATGTTAACCATTTTCTCTA
Source organism: Excalfactoria chinensis (assembly GCF_039878825.1). NCBI lineage: Eukaryota > Metazoa > Chordata > Aves > Galliformes > Phasianidae > Excalfactoria > Excalfactoria chinensis. Next base: position 41,805,786 of record NC_092826.1, read on the forward strand.
GAAATTAATTTCTGATTTTCTGATGCCTTCAAAATTAGATTTCCACTGTCTCCTTTCTCTAAAGTTTTTTATATTTCCTTTTCTCTTGTGAAAACAGAACTTGCGGATAGATTTGGTTCAGCATTGTCTTCTATTGCAGCAGCAATTAAAGGAATTTCTTATGTGCAGAGAAGGCATAAATAACATGTAGACAAGAGCGATATGAATGGATCAGCAAATGAGGAAAATAAAGAAATAAGTAACTATGAGCAGCACGCTGCTTTAGTATAATGGATACACTTATGGGCTGTTTTTGTGGGGAATGTCTGTGTAGGCATGCAATTTTTCTTTGAATAAGTAGGCCCTTGCTGTCCAAAATACAGTTACTGAGGTGGTCCCTGGCAGTGCAGTAAGGGCTGAAGATCCTGCTGGAGGCAAATTGTACTGTTTAATATTGTTATTCTCTGTCTCATGTCTTTGGAGACACCAATCAATGAGGATTACTTTGATACCATAAGCTCAGTATTATTCTACATTAATGCAACTAATGGTACTATATCATCTTTTCATGTCCTCAGGCAGTACTGGGGAGCTGGATTTATTTAGAAATAAATTAAAAGTGAAATTTGGATGCAAAACTAAGCAGAAGGCAAATATCATCCAAAAGAAAATAGACAATGCTAGCTACAAATAGCCTCAGCAGAGAAAAAGTAAACCACCTACCTAACGCTTAAAAGGACTTCACAAGAGGGACATAGAGTTAAGTGTGCCAGTACTGTTATGTGAGGTACTTGAAGGAGGTGCTAGGCAACCAAAGTGTCAGGCTCAGTGGGAGATCCTAAATAGAACTGTATTTTTCCTCTGTTTTTGGAGTCAAGAACTGGAGCTGATAACCACCCCTTGAGTCCTCCACTTTGTGGTGACTATAACCTTAGCAGCATTATGGAGGCTTCTGAATGTTTCTGGCTGCATCTGTGCACTACCCTTGGTTGTACTGAGGGCCTCCAAGCACTGTGAGGTAATCAAAAGAAAACACAGTGTCATACAAATGTAGGAGATCCTGTCAGCCCAATTTCAAAATGTCACAGCTGTAGAAAGCAGAGTGCCTTATATCTTCAAAGGTGCACATGGGATAAAGTCATACAGTTGTTTCATTTAATAGTGGATCAGTAGAACCACTTCATGAATGAAAGCTGAGCTAAGATCAGTATTTTTCAAAAGCTTAGCTATATTTTGCTGGGTGGCATTTAGTCTTCAGTATATCTTCATTATTTATTCCTAACACAGTCACTAAATTATGTAGTCATTATGTCTACACCTTGCTGGCTCTTAAACAAGAGTCTGCCTTCCAGCAGAGTGTACAGTGAATTTCTGCATCTGCTTGGGTCAGACTGCATAACATAGTTCCTCTACTTACTCCTGAGATACTAACTTACACTGCTAGATAAGCACACCATCACAGACTGCATGTGGTTCCCTCTTTTGCAATCATTTTCCAGTCTTCAAAATTAACAGCAATAATTAAGCCCCCAAAAGTCTCTTATGAACAAACCAAATGTAAAGTACTCATTCCTGTGTTCCTGCATATGACTCAGGGCAAAGGGAACCCTAAATATTTTCCAGGCAGCTGCACGGTTCTATTCCAGATGTACAGTGCTGAAGTTGCTGCTACTGCCATTAGTAATGGCAGCATTTCACAGAGAAAGGGAAATTTTAAGATCCTATTATTTAACTTTTGCAAAAGAAAACTTGTTTTGAATTAAAAATAAATTAAAAGTTAAAAAGTGAACATGTCTTGAAGGAAAAGAGGGAAACAAACAGAACACTTTAAAATTCCCTGTTTTGAAGTCCTGGGAGAATGAACACACTCTTATCTGTGCTGGTGCTCCTTCTAACCTGCTGTGTTTGATACATTAGTAATTTCTTTTGAAACAGAGACTCTGCAAGGAAGATTAGTTTTATAATCCTCTAGTAAATAAAGTTTTCAGAGTTTCTGTGAAAATTTAAGAAAAATGTTATTCTAGTTTCTCAGCTATCATTTTCCTCTTTTTCAATTAACTTCTTAGTGCTGCTGTTCTCTAACTTTGTGAGAAATATGAAGAGGTTCTGAGCCATCTGTCCAGTAAGGCCAAAGACTGAAACTGTGAGCCCTTTCCAAAGGATCAGACTCAGTGGTACAAGGTTTATCAAAGAGTTCACAGAAACCTTCACCACTGTGAAGAGACTTTATCTCCCACGAGAAGTTCAATGAGAAAAACAGTGGAGGAAAAAAAAAAAGAAATGTGGAATTTTTTCCTCTAAATATAGTTGTTCTTATTAGTTGGATTCCTGCAATGATAACAACAGGAAGAATTGTTTTAAATCAATGCTAAATTTGTGCCAGTGTGCTCAGAAATGTGTTAAATGTACCATAGCCACTATAAACCTTTTCTCCTGGCAGCTATCATTCTAGTTGTGAAGTTGATATTTTGAGTGTGTTAACTGAACTTCTGTTTGAAAAAAACCTAAAACTATGCAAATGATATTATAGCAAGTCAGTTGAATGTTTACACTCATACATACACCGTGCCCATGGGAATAAAATATTCTTATGTCCCAGTGAAATAGTGAATTTGTGGTATAGTTTTAAGAGAAAGCTAAAAAGGAGATAGTTTAGTTTTAATCTTTTCAAAGAAATAGGCCGTATTTTACAGTGTAATATGATCTAGAATCCTTAATATGAGACTACAGTAATTTGATGTAACAAAGAATGACAAGAAGAGGTCAAATGGCAAGTTGAACTCAAGTAAACTTCCCTAACACTTGTGATCACAGGTGTGAGAAAATTGATGTGTTCATTTATACCACATTAACATCTGTTGCCACAGTCCTTAGAAAAAAACAAACAAACAAGCAAAGTCAGTGTATAAAGCTGGGTGATTATATGTGACAACTTAGAAAATATTTGTCAGCTTTACTCATTGTTTTATACAGAGCATGAAATTTACAGAGCAGAAGTTGAAGTTTCACATGCTGCTGATTCTCATTCTGGTATTTACTGCAAGAAGCAGAAAAAAGAAAAAAAGAAAAAAAAAAAAACAAAAAAACAAAGAGGGCAGCATCAAGCACTGAAATAAAAATAAGGCATATAAGGTTTTTAAACCACATGGAAACAGGGAGCTTGGACTTTCAATGGCACTATCCACTATTTGATGTGCATGCTGGAGATCTTTAGGGTCACAAAGCTCTCTCTTCTCTTCTTAGTTTTATTCTTAAGCTGTGGGGTTAAAAACTTGCCTTTTAGGACCTGCTGTGCCCTGACCATGACTTACTTTTGTTATTCTTAGAACGAGTCAAGTTAAAATACCCGTTAGATGACAAATTCATAGATAACATGGACTTTCAGCACCAGTTGAACTGAAAAACATGGAACAGATGCTTATATCACTCCAGCAGGAGACATTGGTTAAACCTTCAGTTTTGGTTTCTGAACCCTTGCCATGATAGTCAGGCCTTATCAATAAGAGATGATTAAAAAAGAAAAAAAAAAAAAGAAAAAAGAAAAAAAAAGGAATAAAAAAACAGACAGACAGTGGATGGGAGTGGTACTGAGGGTGAAGACAAAAACATGACCTTGGTTAGACTGAACATGTTGGCTTGACAGGTCCCTGAAGACTGTTCAAAACACTTTATTTTATCCCAACAGAATCATTCAGAATCCTCTGTGCAAAATTGCTGGTCATTCATTTAGAAACATTTCCAGACATTGACTCAGAAGTACTGGCATTAAATATAACTAAACAAATGGGTTGACTGTGTGAAAGGTGAGAAGACGATGGCTTTCTTCTGCTGTAGAATACTTTTTGATGTGATAATGAGGTTCTCTTTTTGTAATGGGCCATGGCACCATATAGGTATGAGGATTTCACACACCAGCAAATTTCAAAGAACTGTTTTCAGCATTCCAGGAAATTAAGTGATAGAACAAGGCTTTTTACTCAGTGTGCATTCTCTGCTCCTACACTGTACACCTCTAATGCAATTTACCAGTGAATTAAGCATATGATGTGATTTATCCCACCAACCTAATATTTCATGTTAGTCAGTGGGGCGACTGCTTTTACAGCTTAGCTTTAAAATGCGTTTATAGCTGAGCACACTTTTGCTTCAGCAGAATGCTTAAGGGGGTCTCTCTTTGATATATGTGTGTAGCTCTGATTAACTTCAAGGTCCAGATTATTCCTTGGTGCAAGCTCCCTGTTGTTGGTAGAACTAAAGCAGTGTTCATTGGCGCTCATGACTGGCAGACTTTACAGAGACAAGATGAGCAAATAGAACATATATTCATAAAACTGATAACAGCAGATATAAGAGGAAAATGAGGATGCATGAACATCTGCTTTTTACGGGGTATAATATGCTGAAGCAGAAGTGTTACCTTTTACACTGACAAACTGAATTAAATAATATTTTGGTATTCAGTGGGCAAAACCAATTTCTGAACTGTCTTTAAATCTCCATGTAACTTGCATTTCATGCAGGAAAAGCACAACGTAACACAGAAAGAGAAAGAACGTTCACTGTCCATTATCTATTCTCACTGTGACAGCAAGCAAAGCTATAGTTCTGCTTTATTTTTTTATAAGATTAAATTCCACATAATCATGAATTATCTCCACAGAAGTTTTTATTTGTTCATTTGTTTGTTTTTAGGACACCACTGTTTTAGGGGAAGGAGTGGAATTGGCCTTTTTATTTTCCTATTTACATATCTACCCAGTTTTATCTTCACAACTATTACAAGCTGCAACTACAGACTCTTTTCTGATCTCTCATGCACCATGACATTTCACACTGTCAGGTAAAGGCCATACATTTTGTAGACTGCTGTAATATTGTTGTGGTGCTGAACATGACTTCAGCACACTGTTGACATTCAAGAAGGATGAGAGGTTTCATACTGTCCATGCTCCAGTCATTTTTTTTAATCATTACTGCAGTCCTATCTCCTTTTATGTATGTTATGGTTTACTTTGTAAAAGCTATCTATAGTATACTCGAATGGGATGAAAAATAACAGTGTGCTGGTCATGAATTTCCCACAGATCAGAACCTATCTGCAGGCATTTTGGAATATCAATTTCAGACTGATGTTTTGTTACTGAATCTTAAAAGGCTAAAGCACTCTCATATAGAGTTTGATATCACGTAAAAAAGGAGGAGGAGAATTCTGTTTATTAAATCATTATTTATGTTGATACAACTGCAAAAACAAATAAATAAATAAATTACAGAGTCTAGAGGTTTGTGCAAAAAAAAAAAACAAACAACAACAACAACAAAAAAATACATCTTGCAAAAGACTTTTTCCAGCTTAGATAAAGCTGTGAAGAGATCAAGGTCTCAAGCAGACCAATATAGTAATGCCTTATTAAGAATTAATGGAGTGAGACTGTTTGACGTTTGCAAAAAAAGTTTCAGGTGGTATAGGGCACCAGCTAAAATCTGAAGGGATTTGCAGGAAATGTCATAGTCCATATTCTCTAGGAAATCAGAATTGTTAGTGACAGTATTTCCTGCTGGCATTATGCTTAGGAAATAATTAATTTGAAAATTTGACAAGTGTAAAAATAAATTATTTTTTTTAATTTGTTGGAGCAGCAGATTTGAATTGGAGCCTGTGGCACAGAAATCATGAAACTCCACAGTACTTTTTTTTTTTTTTTTTTTTTTTTTTTTTTTTTAAATCAGTTAAAACTGTAAAAACAGTTTCTCACTATAATGTAAAATAATGCCTTAAAAAATCCTATTAAATGAAAGAAAAAGAGGCTAGGAGTAGAAACTGGTAGAAAGAATAGAAGAAACAAGATAAGTGGCTCGATAGAAGTTGAAAAATTGAAGTTAAAATATGAAGCATGAAAGGGAAAAAAAGAGGGAAGAATGGAAATTAGAAGAATTAAAAGGAGAATATGGTAAAAAAGAAAAAAAGAAAAAAAAATAAGAAAAAGAAAACAGAAGAAAGACAGTGACTTGGATGCTAGCAAAGAGAAAGTGAAAAATAAAGAGGTTTTCTTTTGTTTTTTTTATGCACTGAACTTTTACTAAAGGATTCCCAGGAATGAGGGAATGGCTCTCTACCTTTCACTCTTCCCAGAAAGCTGTCCAACATGCCTGAAGTTTATAGGTCTATATGTTCCCAGTGAATTAAAAGGTAGTGCATGTAGAGAGGTGCAAATTGGGCCTGAAAGACTGTAAATACCTTCTACTATTTAAAAGAAGTCTACAAGGAAGATGAGGAAGGATTCTGTATAAGGGAGACTGGTGAAAGGACAAGGAGTAACCATTTTAAGCTAAATGAGAGTAGGTTTAGATAGGTGTAAGGAAGAAATTTTTCACTATGCAGTTGATGAGGAAATGGAATCAGCTGCCCAGAGAAGCTGAGGATGCCCCATTCCTGGAAGTGTACAAGGACAAGTTGGACAGTGTTTTGGGCAACCTTATCTACTGGGAGATGTCCTTGCTCTTGGCAGGGAATTGAAATTAGATGATCTATAAGGCAGCCTCTAACACAAACCATACTATGATTCTATAATCTGTCATTACGACTGCACAGTGATACACTGTTCTTACCCGATAGTAATGAGAGTCTATAATTCATTCTAAGAGAAACAGATAACATTCACAAGCAAGAGAGGAGAGAAGGGTAAAGGGAACTAAGAGCATTTCAGCATCATGAGTAAATGGAAAATAGCAAAGAGAAAACATTAGAAGCACCAACACTTTTCTTTAATAGGAAGTCAGATGAAGCTGAGAGTATTAAAACATTAAGACAGAAGAAAAAAATTACATTACCTTCAAAGGATAAGCTTACATGAATGTATAATAATAGCTTGAAAAGCCGTGTCTTCACTTCATTTTATTCTTCTTTTACTGAGTGTTTTATTTTAAGGAATAACCACGAGGCTTTTAAACATACATATAAAACTGCACAACATAATTTCAAATGGCTTCTAAAATCAGTAAAGAATTGTACAGTATGTAATCTCTGCCTTTCATTTCTCTCAATTTCCAGTTTCACCAGATTTTAACAAGATTCTTTTAAATACAAAGATAACATAATAAGGCATCATGGATGCTGAAGTCCCTAAACCTCAGGCATTCCTCCCATGTCATGTTAAAAACAACCTCAGTAAAATACTTCAACCAACTATAATATCACTTTGTATTCCTTTGGTAAATGAAAACTTCAGTCTCTGAATTCGTTCTTCAAAAGCAGTCACTCCAGGGATTAGGGAGGAGGCCCCCTAACATGGGGCAAAAAAAGTGATCTGCTTTCTTTGATGCTGAGTAAAGAAAAGCAAGGTCTGCTTTTTGAATAGTGAGCACACTGCATTATTTTGCAGCCCTCCCTACAGGAATTTTATGTGGTTTCATTGGTAGTTTAAGGAATCTAAAATATAATTCACAACTATCTATATTCCTGCTTTTGTAGATCTAGAATAGTGGCATTTATTAGCAAAGACAGAACAAATCAAGGCACTGGGAGGAATGTAGGGTCACAGATCATTTGCTCCTTTACTGGTAGTAGTCTGGGGGTTTGGTCATGTTAAATCATGGGTGTATGTCTAGGGAATACATTTATGACAGGGTGAGCATTAGTCTTCCTACCTGACGGAAAAGTGAATATAGACATAGAAATGTAGTCTAGAGCTGTAAGCACCTGGTGCATAATGGCTAATCTCAGTGAACATTCACTGCAACACTCTGATTCTGGTTGAACTCAGAAAAAGTTTCACTTCCATGCCAGCTTGGGTATTTATTTGCCGTGATCTAAGTATTAGTCCAGTTTTGTTCAAATATTTTGTATAAAATCTGAAAATTTATGTGAAAGTTATAATTCTTGCTATAATGAAATTACTTCCATTGGCATTTTGCCTGAAAGAAAAATTGACTTTAAGGGGATTGCATTATAATCAAGAACAAATATCATCCCTCCACATTAGCTTTGTCCTATGAATTCTAAGACAGCTGTCCTGTGACATTTGAGAAGTCAGGTACCATAAACATTTAGATGACTTGTTTCTGTTTTTCCATTCTGAACCTATGCATAGTTTCAAACATTGCAATTTTAATTTTAATTTTACTTGTTTCATTTATTTATTATTACTATCATATATATATATATTTACTTTAACAGTACTCTCTACTGATCTCAGTTTTGTGAGAGGATTCCTATGACATGGGCAGGAATCCTTGCTGATGATTTTTTATAGAAGTGACAAAGGATACTGAGCATCCAGATTTTACGGAACTTCAGTTGGATGGATCCTGATCTCCTCTGAGAAATCCCAGCCTGACTGAGTGAATTCCCACAAGCAAATAGGTAGGAACAGATGAGAGAGGGGGTGAGTAGAAACAACAGGTTAAGCTGTCTACAAAACAGATGACCTGGAACAGTAACTGACTGGCTACCATTAGAATATTTGAAGGATCTTGGATTATCCCGTCTTCTTCCCCAAGGAAAAAGGAAAAGGAAAGGAAAGGAAAGGAAAGGAAAGGAAAGGAAAGGAAAGGAAAGGAAAGGAAAGGAAAGGAAAGGAAAGGAAAGGAAAGGAAAGGAAAGGAAAGGAAAGGAAAGGAAAGGAAAGGAAAGGAAAGGAAAGGAAAGGAAAGGAAAGGAAAGGAAAGGAAAGGAAAGGAAAGGAAAGGAAAGGAAAGGAAAGGAAAGGAAAGAAAAGAAGAAAAGAAAAGAAAAGAAAAGAAAAGAAAAGAAAAGAAAAGAAAAGAAAAGAAAAGAAAAGAAAAGAAAAGAAAAGAAAAGAAAAGAAAAGAAAAGAAAAGAAAAGAAAAGAAAAGAAAAGAAAAGAAAAGAAAAGAAAAGAAAAGAAAAGAAAAGAAAAGAAAAGAAAAGAAAAAACAAAAAAGAAAGAAAAGAAAAAACAAAAAAGAAAAAAAGAGAAGAAAAAACAAAAAAGAAAAAAAGAAAACAAAACAAAACAAAAAAAGAAAACAAAACAAAAAACAGATGTGATTCATTTTGTTCGTATTAAAAAACAAAGAAAGAAAGAAACAAACAAAGAAAAAACAAACAAACAAACAAGAGACATTAAAAAATATGATTATATAAAAAATAAGATGATCGTGTGCCCCCGGTGGCGCAGTGGTATAAAGTGCAGCTTGCAACACCGGAGGCCCAGGGTTCGAATCCCCCCTGTGGCGCAAGTGGTAGAAGTGCTGCTCTGCTACACAGAAAGGCTTGAATCCCGGGAGTTGGACTCAGTGATCTCTAAGGTCCCTTCCAACTCGCACGATACTGTGATACTGTGATACTGTGATCTGCTCTCCTTGCACTTGAGTGGGTCCTTTGGCTGTCAAGCACTGCTCCTATGCTGCCAGTTCCCATTTCTGCTATGCAAGTCCCAGGCTGTTCCTGGATCTGCGTGCTGGCAGATGGTGTTCCAACAGTTCCTTCCTGCCACCCAACCAGCACTGTGCTCTTCTGGAAGGCAGATGAGTGACTGTTTTCCTTCTCTGACACAGCTTAAGAACTCTGCTTTGGGATAATTTAACAGCAAGGGGATGTCAGGTAAACTGTGAGCCCTTGCTGGGATTCCTAGCTTCCAGGAAATTTGTTGAATCAAAGATAGCACAGCCTGCTCTTAACACTTTCAAAAGTGAGAGGGAATGTTTGCATATTGTCATTTCTGGTTAGAACCATATCCCACACTCCTTGTGGGAAATAAATAGCCAGATTTCCTGCAGAGAGTGTAATTGACACTGGTGAAGGCAAAAAGAAAAACAAGGCTGAAAAGAATAATTGACTGATGAGGGTGCAAAGCAAAACTGGTTTAACTTGCATTTTTTAGTTTCTGTTTGTGCAAGTTATGAACTTCATATTTACAGACAGCTGTGTTTCTAGCAGTGATGCTGTTCATAGTCCATGGGAAAACTGAATTACCATCCTGTAAATTGCAATTCAGGATCTATGTTTCAGTGCTCAGACATCAAACTCATCCGAATACATACACGAGGTCAAAAAGTCTTCACCAAATCACAGAATCATAGAATTGCTTATGTTGAAAGGGACCCTGAAGATTCACTAGACCAAAGGGCTCATTTTTTCCTCTATGTTTATATTCTCTACTGGAGGTTAAGTTAATCTTTAACATATTCAGAAGCAGAAGTATATTTTTATATTTAATCCATATTTGTCAAGCTATATAACTAAATTGCCAGACTGTCTGAGCAAGCAAACTCTCAATTTATGCAGCTTTCCTGTGGGTACTTCATGGCCTGCACAAGCACCTATCCAGTTAATCACTCTGGATACTCATATACGCAGTTTAAGAATATGCCAATATCTGTTAGTTATTTCCTTATTAGTTTGAAAATTCAGAATAAGATCCAAAGAAGATATGTTACTTGTTGCTATGATTCATTTAGCTGTGATGAATCTTGATATCAGTTGCCATGGGACAAGTCTATGAATCTATAGCATGGAAGTTATTGCACAGGAAAATTCTGTTTTTATTTCTTCTGTTATAGAAACCTTCCCTAGATGTAGTTGCATAATAATAGAAAAGGAAAAGTATGTGTTCGTAATGATTAGAAAACAAAGTGGAAATAGCATTGGTATCAAATCATCAGCATTTATTATTTTGTAAAGAAAGATGAGAAAATAGAAAACTATAGAGGAAAAAATTCATTGGTATCGCTCATGAAATAATGAAACCTCCTTAGTACAGAAAACAAATAAACAAACAAGAAAAACAAACAAACAAAGAAACAAACAAAACAATGCTTCAGTCATAACTAGAAACTAGGTAACAAGGGTGAATACCCGCGGAAATTACAACACATACAAAAAGCACAAGAACACTATTTGATAAATTCTCAGACACAGAACACTATTTTTCAACATAGACACCACCATCAGCTGTGCATTTCCATCAGCAATGAGCAGGAGCTTACAGGTTGTGCTCATAGAAACCTGCAAGGCCATCTAGAACATGGCTTGTCTTTCATGTCACTGTCTTCTCTGCTGAAACATGACACACATCCTCTCACTGTGCTCACATCCACTTTTTGGTCTCCATAAGTGTTCAGAAATTGTCTGTGAATATCATTTGGTGTTATTTTTTCCAGATGGAGGAAATACAAGAAATAAGAGCTAGGAGAAAACTAACCTAAACAAGTTCCTTTGCTGCTCTGAAGAATTTGATAGTTTGACCTAAAAGATCTTTGTGCACTAGAGAACAAATTGTACCAAATACCAAGTAGATGAGTTGCAACTCTGTGAACTGTATAATCCAAATCTGCTTTTGAAGTGATTGCTAGATCTGTCCTGATGAGAACCGTTTTGTTGTGCCATAACAGGCGTCAGCTCCACAGTAGTCAGGTCACCATTTTTATTAGACCACAAAGAATTTAGTGCAGGCAGCTAATAGAATCATTTGACAAAATGAAAAATTGTTCTGAATGCAAAGTGAATTAAAATTCAGTCTATGATATTCAAGTCTACGATATTAGTCATTGTACAATAAAAATATTAATGACTAAAAATGTCAAATAGCAAATATAATATCCTCTCCAAATTATTGCATCTGTTATAGAATTTCGAAAATATTTTAGAAATAATAATATAATACATAAATATTTTGGAAGTCTGTTTCCAAAATATTGTTGCTGCAGAAGACTACATGTATGATTAAGGATTTACTAACCAGATACTATATCCTAATCACATGTTTTGATAGGCATCAATCCTAAGTGTACTAGAAAACTTTAAGTTTTGCAAGAAATTATGAAATTTTAAATAGTATGATTGGAAATCTAAGAATGGTTTTGTGCTTGTTGTTGTTGTTGTTTTAATTTATGAAAACATATTTAAGTTCCTGAAGTGCATATAAAATATAGATGAAAAAAGTTGTGAACATATGTAAACCATTTGTTTGTTCCACATTATTTTGTAATTTCCTTTAGGAGAATATTATTCAAATTTATTTCTGAAGTTAATTATGTCATTACAAAGCCATGGAACTTCTGAGAAACTTCAGTTTTAAGAAACCAGTTAAACCAGTTCCAGAGCTGGGCATTAGATATTGCAGTTATTTCTTAATAGCACAATTATGTGACATAAACTTGAATTTGCTTACTTAACTCATGACAGTTTTTGTTGCAAGACAGAGGTTACTTTTCCTGCCTCATCTGCTCTTTGAGGGGTAATACAAAGGGTACTACTCTGACCTTTTTAGTATTCTAAAACTTGATTCGCTTGCCATTCCTATCCTCTTCTGTTTGTATCCTCAGCAGCCTGTGACTAGAATGGACAGTCAGTCAAAACACAGAATACTGAAAAGGTCACAGAAACAGAATTTACTGCATATACCTCTTAGGACACACTGTGCCGTAAAGTAATGGTACCTGGTTTTGAAGATCTGTTTCTTCAAAAACTGAATAAGATGAAACCTTGTGTCCTCATGTGATAACACCTCTGAGAGGAAAAGTTCTTGTGACTGTGTGCATGGTATCATGGTCAACAGAAATCAAAACAAGGAACATAGTTCTTTAATTTAATTTTACTGAAAACAGCAATAAATTCAGTAAACTATATTTTCAAAGATTACTGGCTTTTAAATTCTTCTTCATTTCATTTCAGTGGATAAGTAAATGAGGTGGGAACTGTGCAGTCTATTAAAACAAGATTGTCAGGATGGAAAAAATCAGTGTGCAGCTAATGTAAAGTGTTTGTAATTGTAAAAATATTTGTGCTAAGGGATTTCTGTCTCATAATTTCATGCTTGTAATGGCTCATCTTATAATAGCCTAGTATTTTGTGATTATGTACAATAGCAATATGTATTTCACTGAAAAAACGTGATTTTTTTTCTGACTTTTGGAGTGTTTTTCAGTGTAAGCATTAATAGGTTCTTTGCTTAAGTGTAATCACCCTCCCCAAAAAATCCATTACACTGACTAAATTACAGTGTTTAGTTCTACAGAAATGCAAGGAAGGAAAAATTAGGTCTGAAAATTTTGTCTAATGAATAAGCTTTGTCTAAATCAATATTAGAATCAAGGATTCTTGGGTTTGTATGGTAATCCCATAGATGGTATATCATTGCTTTATTAACTGGAAAATCAAAAAAACAAAACAAAAAACAACAAAAAACAAACAAACAAACAAAACTGAATTTGAAGACTATATCAGGTATTTTTGTTATTTCAGTTTTAGAAATAAAATAATAAGTGCAGATGTTGATCAGATGTATATTTAAAAGAGGCAGTTGTGATGTGGTGAATAAGAATTAGGTGATTTGATGCATAAGCTACATACAGATATGGAATTTCTTGTGAAAACAACTAGATATTAATGTAAATGTTATGTTTAATGAGTGGTTCTTTTGGAGTTTTTCTCAAAGCAGCAGGCAGGGCTGTGCTTCAAAGACTAAACAAGATGTAAGAGCCCAGGCTGTGTCTATAGCAGCTGGCAGCATTTCGTTCTGCAGTGCATTTGCTAGTCCTTATCCTCTGATCATTCAGTCTTATTAGAGCACAGTACAGAATCTTGTCAGCCTCTACATTTGCATTTCCTTCTAAGAGAAGTCAGAATATCTGGAAGGAGGAGGTTTCCACAGAGATTTCATTCTTAAACTGGGCAGATAGTGACCAGAAAACTGACTGAAGAAGGATTTGGGAATGACTGCTGGGCGCAGGTAAAATTAGAATGGTTCTGTATCTTTACTATTTGATGGAAAACAACCACTTTGAAAATGTGCCAAAACTCAGAGTTTTAAAGTCAGCAGGAGATTTCCCACACACTTTGGTGATACTAGAGTATCAGATGTATAACTGTTGCTTTCATTTACTGAGATTGCTAGAAATTTCTGTGGTAACTGCAAAAAAACTCACTTGAAAGGACATACGTGACCCTATTACTTCTCCCAAATACCAACATGGCACCTGACTAGTTTAGCTTTCAACCCTTGAGGCAAAACAAAAATAATAGCTGTCATTTATAATAATATATAATATATATGTATATTATGTTTGTGTCAAATTTATTGTTTCTTGGATCAAAGTCACTTGTTATTTTTAAATCTGTGAAGAATCCTTACTAGACATACTAACATAATGAATAGTATATAAATATAAGTACCAATATTTCTGGATGTATGTGTACAATAGAGAAAGATAGCAATTCTATCTAAACAGTAAATTTGCTGACAATGTCTTACTAAGTTTTTAAAAGGTAAATCACAACATAATTTAACAGAGGTTTATTAGTAAATTACAGGTTTATTAAGAATAAGTACTCAAAAAAAGAATCTAGAGTCCTAACTGACAGAAGGCACAACTTCTACCTCTAAGTCTCATCATGAAAACTTGAATATACAGCTACATATATATAATGAATTCAAATTAATATATTGAAGACCTAAGGAAGTAAATAGTTCACGACATTGCAACTTGGTTGACCATGCTGTTATATTGTTGGAAAAATCACTTGCATAGTTCTGGACTGGACCAGTTAACACTGTTCAGACAAATCCCGAACATGTCTGGAAAACAGGCAGATCTAAAAGGCAGTTGTAGCTCAGAAAAGTTATTTTAATAGTATAGAAAGGCCATTCAATGACAGCTGGCTTCAGTGCCAAAGATGATCCCAGACATCTTTAATTTATGAGTCTAGTCACAACCTAAGTGTCCAAGAGTAAAAATAAACACATTTGCTGAATATTTTAATTATGTAGCAGTCTTTATTTACTACCTCCAATTACCTTTGTGCTACAGAGATTTCTGTTTTACATCCAGGCTCATCCTTTTCTGGAATAATGGAGAAAGAGATGCCCAATATCTTTGTGTCCTCACAGGCATACTGCTGAGGCATGATAGAAATCTAATCCATTGGACTTCTTATTCAGCGAGCTATATCAAGCAGCAAGGAGTGTTACTTTTAGTGGGTTGAAAGGGTTTTAGGGTGCTGATAGCACAACGCAGCAGTTAAATACACAACACAGTACCTCACTTTGACAGATGTGGTCACATGTAAAAGTGAGCTAACTGATGTTTTATCCTAATAAGAGCTGAAAATGTGTATTTGTAAAATTTGTGAAATAGATGAGATTTCTATGGCTCTTACAGAGTTCTATTAATTGGACACAGTGGTATTTCTAAATAAATATATTTTCAAACAGTTTCAAGCAAAATATCTGATAGGTAGCCCAAAAAATTGCAGTCTTTCCTCTAGATTTCTCCATGCAGATCTATACCTTCTCCAGTTTTGGACTTCAGCTATTACAGTATGTTCTCAAAGATCTTTAGCAAAAATCAAAATACTTGTTAGACTTTTTCTGTATCAACAAATATTTTCATTTTCATCCTGAAATTCTGGTTTTCCAGGGCAGAAGTGTTTTATTTTAACATGGTGATGCTAAACCACCCTCATGATGCCAGTGTGAAACAGACAAATGCAATTCTCTCATGCTAAGTGCAAAGGTCTGCTAAGATTTCACAAGTAATTTTGTACACTGAAGATTCATGTAAAAGAAAAGGAAATTCGATATAGAAGAGTTCTTGGAAATGATTAAGAGAATAATAAAACAAAGAAAGCTGATCACAAAAGAGGAAAGTAAAGGAGCTAAAGGGACTGTTCTGTGGAAAGCAAATAAAGCAAATTTCTGCAGGCTGGATAAAAGCAGTTAATAAAGATGGTAACAAGTAGGAGCCTTCTTCAATTTGGAAACTCATCAAAATAATATGGACAGAACTTGTCATTTGTTTCCAGGTAGACATCAATTAAGTTAATTAAGATCACAAACTTCAAAGTTACAAATAGTATAGTATAGTATTCTATTACTAATAGATTTATTTTATTTTATTTTATTTTTTTAATTTTCTTTGCAAATTGATATCTTATTTTGAATTGCTGGATCAATATTGCTTTCCCTATTGTAGTGTTAATATTATTAATCTGAAGTAAAAACAGCCACCTTTGATGAACTCTGTCTTCCATATGGATTGTTTTTAGTGTTGTCATGTTAGTGGAAACATTCCTGTTTACTTTTTTGGAGCCAAAATTTCCTGACACAGGTAAATAGCAGGAGGTTAAAGAAAACATTTTCAAACTTGAAAATGTCAGGGACTAAAGTACCTAAGAGAAAATCGTAGCATTGGGTGGGATTACTTTACTGGCATTTATGTTTGAATATTTTTCACAAGGTTTGGCGACTCAAACTGACACTAAGGATCTCAAAATGAAAATGTTTGTTCTTGTCATTTAATTGAAACTGCATTGTGTCATTATATGGTCAAACTTGGAAAGTTTTTATTGTACTGAAAAAGTCTACACTTTAATCATACCATTCAGAGCACTGCCACTGACATGAAAGTGAGCAAGTCAACTGCACTGTGTTCACAGTGGGAGGCAATAAATAGGGTTGCTGCTTTGTCCTTATTCTAGTCAGCTGGTTCCATCTAAAAGCAAGGTAAAACAGGAATACAATCTCTGATAGATTTATATAAAGAATTAGTAGGCAACAGCAAATGGAAAGTGCTCTTCCCTTACTCTATAGATACTCTTATTCTAACAAAATGTCAATTATAATTGATTGTCTAGGCAGTGTATGCCACTGATGTTAACTCAGAGTTACTTATTTTACCAACAGATAAGAGTTCTAATATTCCAACAATCCTTTTTATACTTGCCCTGAAGAAAATTTGTACATTACGTTTGACAAATATTTTATGTTGTCTCTTTCTTAGTAACATATATTTACATCAGTTTTGTAGTGAATAACTTGTCTGAAATGTTCTTTTAATTATGAAAAGTGTTGCTGATTTACATTGGATGAGGAATACAGACCCCTGTACTTACAGATGTGGTTGCTTACAAGAGAGTCCTGGCACTGAAATGGGAAAAAGGGAGAGTTAAATCCTCTTTTGTGAAAAATCCTTAGTATTGTGTTAACAAAGAATTTTAAACACAGCATTTGACTGCAAAACAACATGTTGGTTTTTTGTTGTTGTTGTTGTTTTTTGTTTTTTTGTTTTTTTTCCCATGTTTTTATTAATTGGTAGCAAGCTGGCAATAACATTTTCACAAAGATTAGGAGCATTATACCACTGAATCTATCCTTGATGTTACTACTCTCCTGTTCCTTTCTGCTTTTTCTTACTGGAAAAAACATTGTACTCTACAGACCATTTAAACACTGTAAATGTCAGGGGAAAAAAAAAAATACAAAACAGAAAACCAAAAAAAACATTTTCATTATATCATAGTTACAAGATAGTTTTTGAAAATAAAAAATATACTCCTGAATCATTACATACCCATACTTTCCAGCAGCCTGCTTGGGAATTTTGCACTGGTACATATATATTCTGTATTCGATAATTATTGTTCAGAAATAATTTCAAAAGTTTTGAAATAACTTAAAAAACACAGTTACGTTTCTCAGCTTGTATAAGATGCTATAGCATTATCAACTTGAATTGATTTACTCCTGACTTATACTTCCAGGAAATCCTGCCTATTTTTCTCTGCAAATATGGTCACTGATAACTGTTCACTCTTTCTCCACAGATGAGGAAAGATCACACTCCATTTTCATTATGTTTACCATGTGACAAGGAGACAGAAACAGAGATGAAGAGAATGCAAGTTTCTTACATTTAATTGGAAGGAAAATCAAAGTAAAAACTGCAAATACTCTAATGAGTTAAGGAACATAATCTGTTCAGAGTCAGTTGCCATAAAGGTCAGTTCCTTTATTTCTAGAGTTAAATGGATTATAATGGAAAGTAATTGGAAAATTCTGAAATCCCTTCCAGTAGTCATACTTTTCTCCCTCTTAAGAGTTGAAACTCCGTTCAGTTTCTCTCCTAATACATGCTATGCTTCAGCAAATAATATATCAAGTTTCCTGGCTTCTGTTTGTTAAAAATGTTGATCTATAAAATCCCACCTGGATCATATGTTAAGATTGATTTGCTCTTCAATTCATTTTTGGAAATTAACCATTATACAATACCACTCTGAGGTCAACCTGGACACAGGTTGTGAAATCATGGGCCCACTGAAATGAACAGCATCATTAGAATTTCAAATCTGACCCAAAGCCAAATGTTCATTTCCCAAATGAATTTAGGTACTACAGAATACCAGGCTTAGAACTTCAATGTGCTAGAAATTGAAGAAATAGGCAATTTTCTGTGTGAGTACTATAGATAAGAGCAAATGTCATAGACAGATGAAACCAATTGTACAGAACTGACCATTCAGTTCACATTATGTGTTAAGAAAATCTAATTCATTCACTGTTCTATTAATTGTGCACAAATGCTCACACAGGGACACAAATACGTGTATTTATAAGTACATAAATAAATATACAGTTATACAGCGTGGTGTCCCCCACATAATAAATCTTCTTAATTCTGACTCATATGGTTGATTTGCCTTGAATTCTTCCTAGTATTTTTAGTGACTTGCTTTAGACAAAACAAATACTGCAAACTATTTTCCTTACTTACTAACCTCTAGGTCTTTACAAATTAATTTACATGTGCTTTAAATATTTGCTGAATCTATTTTGGCTATTAATGTATTTATGTTACATTCCCTTTTCTTTTTATAGAAGAACAATTATTCAGTATGACATATTGCATAGTCTTAATCTGTAGTGGTCACATATTTAATAGTCTGAAATTATAAAAGTTCATTCTATATACATTTGTGACTATTAATTTAAATCTTCATTAAAATAATTATTTCAGGCCATTAAGATGATCCCTTTTGTATCACCTCTTTAGAAACATTATTTTTTTTCTGCAGTTTTAGTTTCAATTGCTTCACCATTGTTCCACTCTAGGAATCCTTTGTCTTCTCTGGCACAATAACATGGACACTATTTGCCACAGTAATAAACCAAATAAAATTAGGAAAACCGAGACAACAACAAAACCCGCCAAAAACAGAAAGGAAATATATCCCTGTCAAAATAATTAATTAATATATCCCTGTTAATAACAGAACTGTTAATTCCAACTGTTTGAGTTGGAAGAGACCTTCAAAAGTTATTGTCATGGATTAACCGAAAATCTACCTGCGCACATGACAGGGGGGCAGCTGGCTCACAGAGCCACTGGCCCAAAAAGGAAAGGGAAAAGGGAAAAGGAAACGAAAACAGTGACAATGATCTAAGGAGGCACACTTATTTACTAAATACTATATTGAAATACAGGATAACATAATATAACACAATATAATTGAAATTAAGGCTAACGAATCAAGTAAAATAGGAGAGAGAGAGTGAGTCCCAAAACCGAGAGGCCTACTGTAGCTCTAGGCGAAACAGCTGGAATACTCCCACACGCTCCCCCCGGCTCCGAGGATTCAAGAGAGCGAGTCCAACCCTGAAGTGAGATTATATGGTGTCCTTGTCCCATCATTTATCCCTGACCGTGATGTTCTCTGGGATATGTAGTCTTCTTCTGTGAGCTGCACATTCGGTAAAATTATCCATGCTTTACATGATGTTATGATGTGGAATACTGATAGCAAAATTACAAAATTACAAAACCATGACAGTTATCTAGTCCATCTCTTCTGCAATGAACAGGGATGCTTACAGCTATATCAGGTTGCTCAGAGCCCCAGCCAGCCTGACCTTGTTTATCTCCAAGGATGGGACATATACCACCTCTCTGGGCAATGTGTTCCATTGCCTTACCACTCTTGTCATTTATTGTACACTGAAAAAAAATCAAAAGAAAAAAAGCACTGTCATCATCTGTTTCCCCAAAAGATAAAAAGCACTGTCATCATCTGTTTCCCCACTAGAGCTGTTTATTTTGAGTCTGTGTTATTCTATAATGAAAGTATAGATGAGTGAGACCAGTATAGATGAAACCTGATCTTTATCATGCTTTACTGAGGCAGTTTGATCCAAGGAAGAAAGAATACAAGTTTAGGGGGAATTCCCACAAGTAGTATGGGAAGTGCCGGTCCTGTCTCCTGTGGACATAGAATAGAATAGCCTGGAAAGCTCTATGTCAGTGTATCAAAACACAAGGCTCCAGGGGAAATCACATAGACTTACCCATACCACACAGAGTAGCACTTGCAATACAGATACATGAGCATAATCTGTGTTAACTTGTGCCTATAATCTACAGGGAGGCCTGGAATTTCCTTTCCAGGAACTTACAGCCTGTGTACTGGGCTGCCTTCTGTCAGGCTTTATTATATTTCAGGAGCGCACAGTCTTTTCATGTGACAAAAATATGAATAATTGAAACAAATGTAATTATTCCTCTCCCTTTAGTTTTTCTTTTTTTTTCTTTTTTTCTTTTTTTTTTTTTTGTGTGTGTGTGTGTGTGAGTGTGTGCAGTGTATATAATGATTTATTAATGACGTTTTTTTCTTTATTAAAAAGATACAATTTAGGTTGAACTATTTCTTCTTGAGAGAACTGTTACAGTCTGGTTCATTGTGACTGATACATGGAATGGATGTCAGGTATGCAAGACTTTGAACATCACAGTGAAAGATACTGCAGAATAGTCACTGTAAGGACATTCAAATGGTAGTAGGAGAACTAGCATAGATAACCTGTCAACTGTTTCAGGTGCTGACACAGCCACAAGTCTGTTGGTGGTAAAAATCTGCCATGTTGCACTTCTCCATTATCATTGAGACAAAGCTCACATTTCACCAAACAAAAATAACAGTAGATGCTTCCAGGAGATGCACCTTAGCAGAAGCATTTATCTAACATGACTGCCTTCCATTTTTAATGATAACAGATAGCTGTAATCTGCTGGGTTGTTTTTATATTTCATTGTTTTTAAAACAGAGAATAGAAGCATAATTTTGTGCAGAAGAAAAATTCAGTTCATGGAAAGAAGTACAGAAGAGTCAATACATTTGGGAAATAAAAAAATAAAGGGCAGCACATCAGATTACTCTGCTTCACCGGAATACAATTCTGCAACTAGAGCAGAACTCAGTTCTGGCTGCTGACCTTCAGGCAATTCATGTGCTTCTAATTTGTCTGCCACTTGAAGCCAATCTTCTTCTTGAAGGAGAGATTGTTTATTGGAACACACTTGTACTGTCCCTAAAACAGGCAAGCTGTGTTTTCATCCCTGGCCTCCGAGTACTTCATGAACAGTAATAATAGGATCACATTAATAATTTGGAATATAGCTTCTTCACTTGAGAACTTTAGAGGTCCTTTTAGAAGGCAAAAAATAACAGAGATTTACACATAGCAATGCCTATATTACTCAAGTATGAACTATGGGCTTTGTGCAGAAATTACTGAGCACAGTCCTGTGATGTTAACATAGATGATCAGACTTGTTTCTTCAGGCATTCCAATCAATGAATCAATGAATAGTAATGTGGTGGATTTTCTTTTCTTTGTTTCCAATTAAATTTAAATTGAATTACATTTTTTAATATCACAAATGCAATCTCAGTATATGATACTGCCTGCAATATGGCCAAGCTAATGCCTGAGGAGAAACCGCTTACTTTAAAAGCCCAGTCTCCTCAGAGAGCTCAATTTTGCAAGTTTAACAGTGTATTAACTTGAGGCTTTGCACTATTTTTCATGTCCTCAGACCAATAAACATTAATATGCATAACCATTTCCTTGAATAATTGTAGTATCTAAGTTTTAATAAGGCATTATTTAGGATGTTCAGTGGAAAAAAAGTATTAAACCATTTCCAGGAGGGAAGTGTTGACAAATGCTACAGAATGCTGATATACGTAAGTCTGTGACAATTAGTTCCTTCAGACTTCCAGTAACTGTACCTCGAGTCTTCTTCTTAGGATATGCACACCTTTTGTTTCAATCTCCCTTTTTAGAATGTTCTTGTGAATATTTATTTTCCCCTATCTTATCTGTTACATTCCTGATCTAAAACGATCAGTATTTTCCCATCACTCTTTGCTGGCATAAAATTTAAATGTTCTGTGTTTTTCTGAGTGCATCTACGTTTATATTGTCATTCATCACTACATGGATGTCTAGAAATAGCCCCATAATTCATTTTGTTGTAACGGTGCAGTAGTAATGGGAACATCTTTGACTCAATTCCCTACTTTAATGGATTCGTGGTTACCCTCTATCTCGAGGTTTCAAAACTCACTTCATGTTCACAATAACTCTCAGACTTGATGATGCTAGCTACTTTTTATTGCTCTATTCAGAATAAAATATTACTACAAAAGCTATGCTTTTAATGCTGTGCATATCACCTGAAGTCTGGTAATTTGTGCACTGGAGTTCTTTGTCATCTTTGTACATTTGAGATGTTCCTGCATTGAAACACCAAGGGAAATTTGTATTTTTAAGTCAAGTCATTTACTTAGAAGTATATGAATTGCATACTGGGATTTAATTGTAATTTTGAAAGTACCAGAGTAATAAGATTACAATAGGAGCTCATGTGATAATTTAGGCTAGAAAAGAAATTATACAGAGTTAAAAATAGATATCTCCTTTTTTTTTTTTGTAATGAGGCAAGAAGACCAAAAAATCTACTAAACTGGCAACAATTAGGGACTAGTAAATGCTCTTGAAAATTTAGTGTGGAAATCCTGTGAACATGCAGTAATTTTTTAAAGGCTGTAAAGCTGTTTTTTGATTTTATAAAATATACTGGTGACTTGAAAAGGAAAGCTTACTAGTCTTTCACACTGCATCAATATTTTTTGAACTAAACATGATGTTGCTTACATCATGAACTAAACATCATGTTGCTTACTCCTACAACATACATAGTCCATTTATTGAAGAGATTTTATTTCTCTAAGTTTTACCATGTTTTACTCACATGACCAGCTAGGAAGTATGCAGAGCAAGTACATAGTGAAACGTTCCTCAAGCAGGAGTGCTCCACTTGGTGTAAAGGTATTACTCCTGGCTAAACAAATGAAGAGCAACAATGCAGAAAATCAAAGCCCTTTTATTTAGGTCTTCTGAAATACTCAACAAATTAAAAATGTTAGTATCATCTGATACTTGATCAACCCATGTATTTTTCATCGGGATTTAAATGGGCATCTTAGTGTAGAGAGGCTCCTAAATTAGCTCAAATCTAATCAGAAATCCATCTGGCACAAACTCCCAATAAGTTGCTAGGTGTGATTCATAAAAATCACATTATGTATTTCTGCAGGGCATTATTAGCACTTTTCATGCATGCATTCTGAAATGAAACGTAGCTTGTTCTTATTCCAAAGCACTGGGCCGGTGCCATTATGCTAATGATGATACTACTTAGATGATCCAAGAAAATACATGGGTTAACAGGCTTATGTTCCTGGCTGCACAATGAGAAAGTAAAATGGAGAAAAATAAAATCAGCCTTTTGTAACAAGAAACTGACAAAGTCTTTCTCCATCAGTTGGAACAAAACACATCACCATTACCTGATAATCCAAAAGCCTTGTCAGGGAAGTAATTAACTAATACTTTGTGAGGAAATAGAACCTTACAATATTGATGCTAGAACAACTCTAAACATGTTTATTATTTTTAATGTAAAATCCTGGTTTCTTGGAAGTCAGTTATAACACTCTGTTTACCTTGAGTACAGTCAGGATATGAAGAATTTTAGTACTAGTGGTTCTGCTGAACAGTATTTTAAACAAAAAGAGTCAGGGAAAATTAAATATGTACAATGCTACTTTCTGGTATACTGAAGACATTTTACTGTGCCTTGTAAAATCAGAAAGCAGTAGCATGAAGTTCATTTAATTTATAATGCCAATAAGAACACAACATAGTGTTTCTCCTTTCTATCACTTTAGTAACGTTACTAATATATTAATAGTTTTTTTAACTATAGCAATTAAAAAACTAATAAGTAATAAAATAAAAGCTAGTAATAAAGCATACAAATATTTAATTAATATTTACTCTTACATGTTTTGCTATTCACAATAGTCCTAAACATCAGTGTATAGAAAGTTACAATATACCAAAATTCTGATGTATTTCAACTTTTGGGCCTTAGAGGATTGTTTGAAGAAACAGAGTATCTATATAATGATGAAAAGAATGCTCTGAAGACTAAGTCAAAATAATCTAAAGACTTCAGAATATATCTCTATGTTTCTTTCACAGAGTTGAACAAGGAAAAAGCAGAAAAGGGGATTAAGTATGTGTTAGAAATAAAGTTTATATATTTAGCATATAGCCTTTTCTACTTTAAATGATGCCAGTAAACACAATGTAGAGAAAACACAGTTTTCATCACACGTTTCTTTAATGATGTATAAAATTGAACATGCTTTGTTAAATTAAGTTGCATTATTCTTTCAGTGCAGTTCTTAACGTATATCCTGAACATGAATGAGAGAGAAACCACGTTCACATGCACAACAGCTAATAGGAAACATGCAGTAAGAAACTCTTTATCTCCTCCACTCCTGACTTTACTTGGCTTTTTTGGTGTGGTTGTTTTTCATAAACATTCTGAGCTAATGAACTGCAATTACAATTTGCCAGAAATTATTACTTTTTATGCAGCTGGAAAGAAAAAGCAGATGCTACTGAAGTCTGTGCTTGAAGGCACTTGAAATGAGGATTTCACTCGAATAAGTACAATGAAACCTGCTGGCTGAAGGAAGAGCACTGAAGCATAATGACTTTCCTTGAGGCCAAGCCATCCCACATGCCAGTGAGGAGTGAGACAGTCCTAATCTCCATCCATTATTTTTATTTATCACTTTATTCATTCTTCAATAAATGTTTTAATTCATTGCATTTATATTAAAATATATTGAGATGCAGGCAACTCTGACCAGACTGAGCAGCACAGAAAACAGCTTGAAACTTTAAAGCCCATCACACTGTTTCTTTCATCACAGCATACTTGCTCCAGAGCTGTTTCTCTACCCTGCATGCAAGTAGCATTATGGCAGCCAATTTGTTGCCCCATTTCATGCTGAACATAAATGGACATAAGGACTGAGAGTGAACCATGGGATCAGTCTAGCATGGAAACTCACATTCATTTGATCTTTCTGAACAAAGAGTAGGAGGAGGTACAAGTACCTGCAGCAGTGGACATAATTTCTTCACTGTACTCTTGGCTCTAGGCAACCCTTCTAATTCCAGTCCCTTCAAAAGTTATGAATTAATGATCTTCTCTTTTCTGTCTCCTAGTTGGAAAAAGAAGCCTCAATAGTTTTTGCATTTAACAATATATTTGGTAGAACTTAATTTGCTTCCTATTTAGCAAGTCATGCTTTGAAGTTTCTTGGGGCAATATTTTTAAAAGTGAAAAGCTATTTTGAACCATTTCATGTCCACAGCTTTAAGAGTTAGCCTAGCCATAAGAAATCACTGAGAATTTCCACATGCCCTCCCACATGTCACTCTTGATTTCATGTATCTAATTTTCTATCTCCAGGATGCCAGACCACCCATCAAGGGTCATATGCCTCATGATACATACATAAGTAGTCAGAGTGCTAGTGTTTTACGTCATTTCGTAATGTACTTTTTTGATGCATTGTTTTGTTTTATACTGGGTCTGCAGAGAATCTTGCACACATAGATAATTCCTTTTGGCATGTAAACTACTTATTTGTCTGCACTACTAATTTGTTGAGGCTTATGCATTTTTGTTTGGCCATAAATATATTAATGAGCTTTTTTTTTATTATTATTTTATTTTTTTATTATTATTATTTCATCATTGTTAATTGCCAAATATATACTCAAAAAATGGAACCAGAAACATACTAAAGAGGTGCATTGCTATACTATAGTCAGCATGACTTTATTAAGAAGAGAAAAAACAAGTTCTTGTGCTCCATTTATTTTTTATTGTCCTATGATGTAGAAGACTGATCAGAACAACAGACTTAACAGCTTAACAGTTCTTTTAAAAGTCACTAGTCTGAGCAATCACACATGGCATTCCGAGGTTGGTAATAGTCAGTTGTTACCATCATTTACACTGCCTTAAAATTTCCCAGTTCTATCTGCAGGATGTATGTATATTGCCATATAGAATCACCTGTGTACTCACCCTCCCTCAAAACTCTCTGGAGAAAAAAACATCTGGGTTTGAACCATATTGGCTGGGACAAATGAGGAGCTGGTTTAGCATTGTTGTGGCAAGCAGCTTACTATTGTAGTTGGTCAGGGATCTGCTGGAAATGGAAAGTGTTCTTTAAGGGCTCATCCTACATCACTGGGCCAAGCTGTTTCCAGGAGAAGTCATTCATGAGGATCCTCTTCTACACCTATGATCTCTGACTTAATTTGCTGAGGTAGGTGATCAAGTAGTATAAAGCTAAAAGCCGTATGTTATTCAGGGTAAACCTCAAGTAGTTTCAGTTTGTAAGTGCTTTTTTCACATGTTCATCATCACCAAGACTTTTTGTTTGGCTAGTGTGTATTTCATGGATTTCTAGGGATGTGCATTCATTTACTGTGTGTAAGATAACATATTTTACTTTAAATTTTTAAAGATCTCCTGACTTCACACAGTGCTAAGCTACTACTTAAGATATTAGATCCTCTCACCTCCTCACATGCTCTTCAGTCCGGAGAATCTGGCCCCACTCAAACTGTGCAGGCTCATTAGCACCATGGAAACTCAGGCAGAGGACAGAGACACAGTTTACAAACAAGTCAATGACTTGTGATGGAGTTTAGTAAAGCAGACAGAAAGCCTGGGGACTTTTCCTTATTTCCATATCTGTGCAAAGCTATAACACAATGTTTTTTTTATGCTATATTAAAAATAATTGGATGAATATTCTCCCCTGCTTTACCCCCAAACTAATACTAGCTAATACTATTGTTAAAATGCTTGATTGTGGTTACTGTAATTCACTTACTTCTTTTTCTTGTGAAATTACAATTTCTAATTTCCCTCATATTTCTTCTCTTCCCTTCAGAATGTCTTATTTCATATGCACCAGTCAGCAGGGAAGTAGGTCTACCATGCATACCATGCATACATATTTTTTAATAGAAACTCTTCTGGCAAAAACTAAATGTCGAGTTGTACTGCAGTTGTATAGCCCGTTGTGTAACTTTCTCAAAGATTGCAAATAAGCTGATAATTAATTCAGCTGTAAAAGATTTGAGTTAGACCCTCAACTCATAAAAATGAATGCATGTCCACTGCAATTGAAGAAATTGCCTTCTTTGCAGGCCCTAGACCTCTGTAGTAAATCTGACATTTACATTTTAAACAGCATAAATCTGCAAAAAATATTCTTAACTTTGCCAAAATTCTTCAGTATCATATAAGGGTTAAGGTGCTTATGTCTCAAATCAAGAAAACAATAAACCACTAGACTTCTTGAGGTTGTCCTTGTGCAGGAAAGTAATTAGGTCTAGATCTTCCAGATAAAAAATTAGCTGCCAAAATGCGCAGGTGGATTTTTTAAATATTACTTAATAAGGTAAGATGACTAACATATATTGATTCCTTTAAATATCTGACCTTTAAAGCTTAGTCTTAAGCTGTTCCATTATGGCTTAAGAGTGTGTGAAAACTTAAGTATGCATCTGTATGCATTTCTTGTAGAAAGATTCTTCCTTTGACCAAATCTGTAAAAGTAGTAATCTTGGACTAAGAAACAGGAATGGCAGATTCATCCTGAATCAATGAATGAGACACACTGTTTAACATTTGCTAGCAATCATACATACAGATGCATCTCTTGGAAATTCACCTCTTTGCAAGCCGCTTTAAATTTTAAAATGCTGTTTTTAAAATGCAGAAGTTTGAACTCTGACTTTACCTGTTCAATTCTCATTCACTAGTTCTTATTGCTAAGTGAATTTATTTGTATGGGTATATAAGGAATTTACCATTTAGATCTTGCGTCACATATGTTCTACATGATGACCAACAAAGGGGTGTTAGCTTGAAAGTCTTCCTATGCAAATGGTTTTCAATGAAAAATCAGGTTAGCTTCAGCCCATAGGAAATCAGCCTCCTTGACTAGTATGACTGCAGGAGAAAACTAATGGAGATCAGAATAAAGAAGCTGGGGATTTCTGAGCTAAAATACAGGGAGAAAAGACCCTCAAGCCACAGACCTCTGTAATAAGTAGGATGCTTTCCATGGCAAAACACTAAGTGAGTCTGAAGGCTGAGAAGGAACAGCTGTCCGTTAAGACATAGGAAAACCTCAGAGAACTCTGAGTCTGTTGAGAATGTTGGAACAAATTTGTCATTGTTTTTCAATAGACAATATACTGCCTTTGTGAATTTCAGCAAATTAGCATTAATCTTTCTGTCTAGGATTTATGAACAGTGAGGCTACCATTTCTGAGAAGTGATGTAAGACAGGGGACAGTGTTTTTCATTTTCAGGAAAGGAAAAGAATCATAAATTTGTTTGATCGCTTTCTTAGTTTACAGTACAAAGCATATGAGGTTCCAGTTCTTCCTAGTTAGACCTAGTTCAAGGATTCATTCCAACCCTGTGAAGGCCTCATAGTAAAAATTGTAATTTGATAGTAGATTGAAGGAAATGGAAGAGTGAAAAGTATTTTACAATGTACTTGATTAGCTTGAATCTTATACAATGGCTGAGTTTCTCTGGAGGGACATCAATTGCCTATCTTTGCAACACAGCCTATTATATTTAATTTAGATAGATAGATAGATAGATAGATAGATAGATAGATAGATAGATAGATAGATAGATAGATTAGATAGATGATATAGATATAGATGATATAGATAGATATAGATATAGATGATATAGATATAGATATAGATATAGATATATAGATATAGATGATATAGATAGATATAGATAGATTCCCAGGCAGTTTACCTTGAACATCTGTAGAGATTATGCTATTAAATTTTTAAAAAGGTTGATAAGAAGGTTAGCTTCTAAATCATCACAAATAGGGCAGAAATCTGTTCATGTTGATCCCTGAAGCTGCATGATAGTACTCATATATTGCATGGATTGTTTTTGAAGTTGATTAGTTTTCTACAGTTGCAGAAACCATGTGGTTTTGTACATTTTCAAAGCTTGATGAGAAAGTAATTAAGACAATACAGATGTTACAAATACAGTACTGAAGATGCTAAGACATTTTGGAAGTACCTTTGGATTGTATTATTCACTTTTCTTCTCTGCTTAAAATGTCTGCAAAAGTATTTACCAACTATAAAACTATGAAAACAACAAAGAAATGGCCCCTGAAATTAAATTGATTTCTGCTTTATAAAGCTTAGGTAGAATCATTGTAATATATCTTTTAAAAGATTTGAATGGTATGAGTATTATATCCTATGTAGCACGCCTCTTTCTTCCCATGAACTGAAAGATTTGTATTCTGTTAGCCCAATCTGTTCTTTAAACAAGAAACTGAGTTCAGTGGTTTGACTAGTTCTTCCATATATTTGAAATGTTTCCTAAGCACTGTAAATTATTTTGTGAAAGACCCTTTCCCGCTTTGCATATTCTTATTACTTGTATTGCCACTCTGAAATGTGAGGAGAAATCCTGTACCAAAAAGTTCCTTTCAAAAGAATGTGAGTGGAAGAGTAGAAAATAAAATAGGCCTTGGTACTTTTACTGCTTATAGTAAAACACTTATGCATGGCAATTCTGATGGAATTCTAATATATATTTATTACTAGAATCAGCAGTTCACTTTACTTTCTATGCATTGATTTTTATTTGTTCTTTTGAGTGCATTTTAAAGATGTAATATAGTAAAATGTCTCTTTCTAAGCCTGCCTTTTTCACAAGCATTTTCATGAACTTTTTATGAAGTTTCTAGTCTAGACCAAAATAATTAAGGAAAAATAACCTTGACGTTTATTCTGTGAGCAGAACAGTGACTTGTCCAATCACTGTAGGAAAGGGTGGCAGATTGTGATTGATGTTTTTTGAAGAACTACAAAGCTAAGTGTATGAATGTTACCTTAGCTTTCTAACAGTGTATGACAAATGTGGGCACTGTGAGAAGCTCTTTATCCCCAAATGCTTTGGAAGCACATAGTAAATTTTATATGGATGAGCCTATGAGAAGACCATCTAAAGAGCTAATCTAAAATCTCATTTTCAGAGTTGATTCTGGTGTTTCAGAAGAGAACATCTCCCTGAATATAGATCTTATATCAGGAGGATTAGGACGTCAGTGATTAATATGAATTTCAGTTTTAGACACATCATGGGATTTCTATGGCATATATAAAAACTGAACTTGTAGAACAGCATGTCCCTTTTCAATTACAGTTTTAATGAAGAAATGACTTTTACAGGAAAAAAGCTCTCATGAGCTTAATATTATAAAAAGCTGTTCCTTTTTTAAAATATATTTATTTCTCCTATCCTTCAATCAGATACATTTAGTTGTTCTTGGTGAAACAATAACATATTCATTATTTTGCTAGGCTTCACCACTTTTATAATGAAGGTAACCAGTTTCTTCTCTTTTAACTTTATCTACTTCACTGCAGTTCCACGGGCATCTGGGGAAATGAAATGTCTGAATGAGATCTATTGGCAAGCTTTACTTGCTAATTTCCTAACTCCCAAAAAAAGGGGCTGAGTATCATATCAGCTTTTAAACTGACTTTTAACCCTAAAGGCATTTGTGTACATTAAAATTTATCACAAAGCATTAAGAGTGAGGTTGTGGCTGGTGAAAAGTTGCTCCAGTGCTAAGCTTGATTATCTCTTGTATGGTGAGAAGAATGACAGATCACCAACCTACTTGCCAGCACTGCCATCAAAACCCTTGATTTAATTCCAGAGACATTCAGAAATTTAGTAAATGTTTTAAGTTTTATTTCAGTCTGAAATTTTAAGCATTCATCTTCCTTCCAAATCAAAATGAACAAATTTGATTGAAAAGTCCCACTCTGTAAATAAATAAATAAATAAATAAATAAATTAAAAAAAAAAAAGTAGTGAGAATGTAGTACACAGTTATAAATGTGTAAAAGACCAATTTCACGTGGTCTAAAAGGTATTGAAAGTTACACTCATCATCTCATAAATGGTGATGCTGTGTAAATGTCAATCACCAAGGAGCTGTGATTAACATCTTTTTGCAATATGTTTTGCTGCATTCACATAAGAAACCAATGACACTGCAGGATGTCTTTTGCACACACAGTGCTGAAATTTCCATTGAACAACACATCTACAAGGTACATATGAATGGTCTTTTATTTTGCAGTTGTGCCTTGGATATAAAATCATAAAATCATAATCATATACACAGAAATTCTTAGGAAAAAATCTAAGCCAGCCCAGTGATCCTTTTAAGTATCAGTAACAGTATGATATTTATGTGTAAAATAGAGATATAGATAGATACATGGATAGACAGATAGACAGATAAACAGTTAGAAAGATAAAGACAGAGAAAAAGAAATTATGTTTTGATTAAGAATCATAGAATCCAGCCCATGTTGGACGGGACCTCTTGTGAGAAAGGGAATCATAGAATACCCTGGTTTAGAAAGGATCCTTAAGGATCATCAAGTCCATGCCTTACTCCACACCAGAACACCCAAAATTCATATCCTATGTCTAAACGCTTCTTCAAATCCCCACTTCTCTAGTGAGCCTGTTTCAATGCCCAACTACCCCCTCAGTGAGACCATGTAGCACCCTCTCTAATCACATATTGAAAGTCTCCAGTGATAAGCAGTCTATCATGTTGCTGGGGATGTTGCTTCAGTAAATAATTCTCAGAATAAAAAAATAAAATATTTAGTGTATCAACAAGAAATATTTTAATGCAACTTGTATTCCCTGTCCATTTTTTTCTCCACATGGTTCTTTGTGAAAATGGAGTTTCTATCCCATACAAGGAAGATACTTTAAATACCAGAAAAGTGTGATGAAGTCATGCTTGAGCCTTCTCTTCTCCAGTGTAAAAAGACCAAAGTCCTTCAGTTTTTCACCACAGAACAAACTGTCCAGCCCTTTTATTATCTTCATAGCTCTTCTTTGGACCCTCTCCAGACTGTCCATGTCTTTTTTTTTAAATTGTGGAACCAGAACTGGATGCAGTACGATGGGTGTGGCCTGAAAAGCACTGAGCAGAGTGGGATGATAACTCCATCTCCTTTAGTAACGTCTCTGCAGATGCACCACCCATCTCACAGGCTGCCCAAACTACTTTAACATTTTCTGTGTTTTAATCCAGCAGGCAGCTAAGAGCCACGCAGTTGTTTGCAATTTCTGACAATGTGTAAACATTCAGAAACCACTTAGCAATCAAGTTTGGTAGAAGAGTAGGAATAAAGATCTCTGACTACATAAACAGACAAAGTCAACTGTTTGAGGTTGCTGAAGCTTATGGAAACATCTAGTCTCACAACAGACATGTTTGAAGTTGTATTAGATGTTAACATAGATATTCATTGTTATTCTTCCCTCTAAGAACATTATATCAGCCTTACAAATTGTTAGAATCATTTATCGACCTGTGAGGCTTGGAATAGATAGTTTCCATTAGGAAAAGATGGTTTTAACAGCATCTGATATTAGATCTTTCTATTCTTTGAGTCACTGGGAAGAAAAAAAAAAAAAAAAAAAAGTAAAATTAAAAGAATCTTATGACTCTACTTACTAAAATGTCATTTTTTATAATAATGTAGTTTTAAAGTTACAATGTGATATGCTTGTATCTATTTTCCTTAAATATTGCCCATGGCTTCCATGCCAATGTTAATCATGGTTTTGACTGCCATACATTCCATTGCAGCTGTTTTCTACTGAACTAATAAATACTCCATTTATTTCCCGAATAGTAGTTCATTAATCTTCTCTTATGTAGCTTTACTCTTTTCTCATGAAAAATTTCCCTGTGCTTTTTGTGCTGTTATTAATTCTTTCTTCATATTGTGCACAGGCTTTTGATATCTGAAAACTCATGCTCAGTTGGACTATTGATCAAATTTCTAGCAGCCTTTCACTATTCTTCCAGATATCAGGCTGTCACTTATATTTTTGTGGTGTCCATATCCGTGAACTTTACATGGCGTTTTACAGTAGTTCAGTCTCTGAGCTCCACTCCGTCT
This sequence comes from Excalfactoria chinensis, assembly GCF_039878825.1. Classification (NCBI taxonomy): domain Eukaryota; kingdom Metazoa; phylum Chordata; class Aves; order Galliformes; family Phasianidae; genus Excalfactoria; species Excalfactoria chinensis. The sequence continues at coordinate 41,838,812 of NC_092826.1, forward strand.
TTTCAGTTCCTCTTCCTAGTCTTTATTTTAGCATATGACTATTTATCTTAATGTACAGACAGAGAGGCAGAAAAGCTTTTTTGCTCAATAAGTTGAAGAGCTTTTATGAACATTTGACTTTATATCTTCCCAACATTCTCACACCATTAAGGATTCCAATGATTAGAGGATTTCTTTTTAAGAATTATTATCCTTTACATGTTAATCAAACTTTTCTGTTTGTCAATAAACCTTCTTCTTATTGCAACAGCATATTTTTGTGTTTACAATTATGACTGTATTTTTTCTAACTATATATTTACATTTCATTTGCATACAGCATTACTCTCTTTCAAACTTATAATTGATATTTACTCTTTCAGCCTGATTTGAATGAAAGTTATTAAACTCACCACGCCTCTGAGAACAAAACACTGTGGTTAAATACACTGTCAACATTATTTATTTATTTACTTATTTATTTTTCTTTCTGGTACCTGCTAACTGGTACAAAAATATTTTTTTCTTAAATGTTTAAATATGGCTAGATAGCTTTCCCCTAGTTTCTCCAATCCTCTACTCAAAGCCAAGCAGTCTGACAGAGATCTTTCAGCACCCAAAATTGATCTGTTAGTCCTTACTTTTCATCTGAGCTTCTGCATGATGGACCATATATACCCATTTTTTTCTCCCACTTTCATATGCTTTACTCTGTCTTGGTAAACAGCAAACAACCTATGACTGACAATCACAGGAATGAACATCATCAACAAGGTATTGTTGGCAGCCCAAGGAATCCCACCTGAGAAATCTTCATTTTCTAAATAGAACTTCAGCATTTCAGCCTTTTGTTTTCTTTATTCTTTAAACATTAAAGTTCTATTTGCCTATTCAGACTCCGACCCTTGCCAGTCTCTTCTCTCTTGGAATCACCTCATCCCATTGTCCAAATCTGGGAGGTATCCTACTTTCTCATGGCTGCTGACATTGCTTTAACTATGGTTGTGTTGACTTTCTCCTCCTCCTCTTTTACTTTAATATAGGGCAAGTTAATTAATTCAATCTTTTTCAGTCACAAACCTGTTAGAGCTATCAGTCTGCTTAAATGCTTCCTTTCCTGTCAAAAAAGGAGAAATATATCTGATCCTCTATTTCTTGCCTACAAACTAACCCTGAAAGCTGTATGTCAGTAACTCAGGCATGCTTAGCTGACTGTAGTGGGGTTTATGTCTCACGGATATAAGTATCAGCTTTCACAGAGACTTGTGAAGAACTGTGCTTAGATAAGATGACATTATCCCACACTGTGATGAATTAAGTGGAATTTTACTTATAGCACAAAACTGGGAATTCTGAAAGCATCAGTTCACTTTTTTTTTTTTTTTTTTTTCTCATTTAGTTTGGCTAAAATTATGTGCAACATGAATAGCTTCTCACATTTATTGCATATGTGTCTGAGTAGAGGTATCTCTGCAATGCAGGCAACCCCCATCCTGACCTACCTCAGTTCCCCAGGTGCCTCTATGCAGTAGGCTTGAAGCCCTGAAACTGGAGGGAGAGGTGAATGAGGATGGGGAGGGAGGACTGCCTCCAAACTTGTCTGAGGTGAGTCTGTCAGCTCCACACTTGAAGACTACCTCCTCCAGAAAAGAAAGGAGGGTGATAGCCATAGGTTAGTTCCCTTCTAAGAGGAACTGAGAGCCCAAAGTGTCTGCCTACCCCTACCCATATGGAGGTGTGGTGCCTCCCTGGGGCCCGGGTCAGGGATATTTCTAGAAAACATCCCAATCTGATCCTCCCGTCTGATTATTATTCTTTATTGATCAGGCTGGCAGTGATGAGATCACTGACAGATGCCTGAGGAATATATTTAAAAACAAAACAAAACAAAAACAAACAAACAAAAAAACACTTATGTTAGGGGACTGGAGAGGTTGGTAGATGGAGCAGGCATACAAGTAGTATTTGCCTGTATTCCTACAGTAGCAGGGAAGGACACAGACAACTAGGAAAACCCATCTTGTAAACACATGGCTGAGAGACTGGTGCAAACGCAAGAATGTTGGGTTCTTTGATCATGGGGTGGTCTACTCGACACCTGGTCTGAGGTCTGCCAATGGGTATCACCTGTCTCAAAGGGGGAAATGTATACTTGCCCAGGAGCTGGCAGGATTTGTAGAGAGGGCCTTAAACTAGATATCAAGGGGGAAGGGAATAAAACCAGGCCTGGTAGAGTTGAGCCTGGGGGAGCAGTAATGGAATTAGGGGTGAGGGGATGTCATGGTTTTGCTCAAACACCAATGCATGCAGCATGGGCACAAACAAGAAGAGTTGGAAGCCATTGTGTGGCAGGAAAGCTATGACCCAGTTGCCATTACAGAAACATGGTGGGAACACTCCCATGACTGGAGTGCTGCAATGGATGGCTACAAACTCTTCAGGAAGGCAAGGAAGGAGGGGAGGTGGTGTGGCTCTCTTAGTGTTTTGTTGTTACTAAGCTTATGACTGGGGATGATAAGGTTGAATCCCTATGGGTAAAAACTGGGGGAAGGGCTGACAAGTGAGACATGCTGGTGGATGTCTGTTATAGACCACTGAACCAGGATGAAGAGACAGATGAGGTGTTCTATGAACAGCTGGCAGAAGCTGTGCGATCACCAGCCGTTGTCCTCACAGGGGACTTCAACTTCCCTGACACATGCTGGGAATATAATATAGTGCAGAAGAAGCAGTCTAGAAGGTTTCTGGAGTATATGGAGGATGACTTTCTGATGCAGCTGGTGATAGAGCCTATGAGAGTAGCTGCCCCATTAGACCTACTGTTCACAAACATAGAAGGTCTGGTGAGAGATGTAGAGACTGGGGGCTGTCTTGGACAGAGTGACCATGAAATGGGATAGTTCTCGATTCTTGGTGGAGTCAGGAGAGGAAATAGCTAAACTGGTACCTTGGATTTCCAGAGGGTGGGCTTGAATTGTTAAGAAGACTAATAGGTGGAGTCCCCTAGGATTCAGTCTTAAAGAGTAAAGGGCTCCAAGATGGCTGGTTGCTCTTCAAGAAGGAAATCATAAAGATGCAGGAACAGGCTGTCCTCCTGAGTCACAAAATGAGACGTCAGGGAAGAAGACCAGCATGGATGAATAGGGTGATGAATTCTTGAGGCTCCAGGAGAAAGAGAATCTACCTCCCATGGAAGAAGGGATGGGCAACTCAGAAAGAATACAATAAGCTATTAAGATGTTCAGGGAGAAAATCAGAAAGGCAAACACCCAGTTTGAACTCAACCTGGCCTCTGGGGTAAAAATGAACAAGAAACTCTTTTACAAATATATCAACAGATAGAGAAGGACAGAAAAGAATTTTTCTTCTTTACTGGATGAAGCTGGAAATGTGACCACTGAGGATAAGGAAAAGGCAGAGGTTCTGAATGCCTTCTTTATATCTCTTAAAAAGTAAGACCAGTTATCCTCAGGGTACTCTACTCTCTGACCCTGTAGTCTTGGCTGGGGAGCAGACAGAACCTCCAAGGTTCAGGAGGACACAGTCAGAGACCTACTACTTCAACTGGAATGCTGCCAGTCTGTGGGGCCAGATGAGATTCACCCAAGAGTGCTGAGGGAACTGACTGAGGTGATAGCTGAGCTGCTTTCCATCATCTTTCAGCACTCCTTGTTGCCAATGTGACTTGGGTTGTAAGGAGGATCCAGGGAACTACAGGCCTGTTAGCCAGACCTTGGTGCCAGAGAAAGTTATGGAGCAGATTGTCTTGAGGGAGATCACGCAGCATGTGCAGGACAATGACTGGATCAGGCCTAGGCAACATGGGTTCATGAATGGCAGGTCCTGCTTGCCCAACCTGATCTCCTTCTATGATTTAGTGACCCATCTGATGGATGAGGGAAAGGCTGTTGTTGTGATCTACCTAGACTTCAGCAAAGCCTTTGACTGTCTCCCACAGTATTCTCCTGCAGAAGCTGTCAGTCTGTGGCTTGGACAGATACAGTCTTGCCTGGGTGAAGAACCAGCTGGAGGGCCGAGCCCAGAGCGTGGTGGTGAATTGAATTAAATCCAGCTGGCAACCAGTCATGAGTCGTCACCAGGGGTTGGTGCTGGGGCCTGTCCTCTTCAGTGTCTTTATTGATGACCTGGATGAGGGCACTGAATTCACCCTCAGTAACTCTGCAGATGACACCAAGTTGGCTGGAAGTGTTGATCTTCTTGGGGGTAGCGAGGCCCTACAGAGGGGTCTGGACAGGCTGGATAGCTGGGCTGAAGCCAATGAGATTCAGCGAGACCGAATGCCAGGTCCCGCATTTTAGCCACAACAACCACAGGCAATGCTACAGGCTTGGGGCAGAGTGGCTGGAAGACTGTAGAGGAAATGGACCTGGGGGCACTGATTGATGCTCAGCTGTACATGAGCCAGCAGTGTGCCCAGGTGGCCAAGAGGTCTAGTGGCATCCTGGCTTGTATCAGAAACAGTGTTACCAGCAGGAGTCCCCCTGTACTCAGCTCTGGTGAGGCTTCACCTTGAGTACTGTGTCCAGTTTTGGGCCCCTCACTGCAGGAAAGACATCAAGGCTCTGGAGTGTGTTCAAAGAAGGGCAACAAAGCTGGTGAGGAGCACAGGCCTTATGAGGAGTGGCCAAGGGAATTGGGAATGTTCAGTCTGGAGGAGGCTCAGGTGAGACCTTATTGCTCTCAGTAACTACCTGAAGGGAGGTTGTAGTGAGCTGGGTCTTGGTCTCTTCTGTCATGTAACTGGCTGGATGTTAAGAAATACTATTTCTCTGAAAGAGTGGTCATGCAGTGGAATGGGCTGCCCAGGGAAGTGGTGGAATCACCAGCCCTGGAGGTGTTCAAGAAGCATTTGGACATTGTGTTGGGGGACATGGTTTAGTGAGAACTATTGGATGGTTGGACTGGGTAATCCTGTGGGTCCTTTCCAACTTTGGTGATTCTGATTCTTTGATCAGAAAGACAGTAGCTACAGAGCAAGGAAAAGAGGAGCCAAGTGTCAAGCTTGTTCATAAAGCAGAAACTTTTTTTTTTTTTTTTTTTTTTAATTCAATATTTAAACAGAAGCTCCCAGCTTCCAGTGACAAAATAACTTTGCTTATATAAACTTGTTCTGCTATTCAATCTACACGTGTTGTATTAAAGTATCAATAGTATGGACAAATCCATCAGTCTGAAGCAAGCACAATGAGACAAAAGTTTTAGCCTGTTAAGAGAAGCCTTAACTACTACTAACAGAATCACAAAAAGAAAATGAGGATGCAGAGATTTAGCATAGATTCCCTGTACCATGCTAAATTTTGCTTGTAAGTGTTGTATTAAATATTTAGAAGTACACTTTCAGAAAAGCATGGAGCTTTCACTGCAAAGTTCTCAGTGACACTAATGGGCACTGCATGACTCATTTCCCACACATGGCTTTGAACATCCGTCCTACTTTGTGCTGTACAGTTTCTAGTGCCACTGTCATCATTATAACATCTCAGAATTTTCCAGTAGTGTTTTTAAGCTCTGTGAGTCACTTTTCCCATGATTGGGTAGTTCTTTTACTTATCCTCTTGTTTCTTTGTAATTTAAGATTTTTAATGCCTTACTTGCCTGAAAGAACCTCTTAAAACAAACTAACTTTAGAGAGACTAAGTTCTTTGCTCAGTTCTTCATGGAAATTGGCAGCTAAAGTAAAGAGCTGAACATAGAAAGTGTGTAATTTTCTTTGACACTATTTAGTACTTCTGGTCAACAGCTTCTTTTGCTGTTCTTGAGAGGAGAATAAACTCAAGAATCCCTGTGTGGCAGCAAAGTTAGATGGTGCAAGTGAAGGCTTTTTTGTTTATTTGCTTGTTTGTTTCCCAGGATTAACCAGCTGTTGTGATCTCATAGATGAGCTGTGTCATAGATCACCCCAATTTAATACTTGATATTTCCTTCTCTAAATATGCGGTTTCATTTCTTAGTCATTTTTCTTTTTGTTGTTGTTTTGTTTTGTTTTTTCCCCCCATGATTATTTATTTATTTATGAGTCACTAGTGACAACTTGGAAGTCTTCTACAGGTCTTTCTCCACTGACACGATGAAGTTAGTTATGTTTAAATCCTAGCATACAGGTTGTATTTAATCGAAGAATCATAGAATCACAAGGTTGGAAAGGACCATCATCTTGTCCAACCATCTTCCCATAACCATTGCTACCACAAGCTACTAAACCGTATCTTGAAGCTCCTCATCCAGACACCTCACTGCCAGGGACGGCAACTGCACCACCTCCCTGGGCAGGCCATTCCAGTGCCTGGCCACTCTCTGAGAGTAAAAGTTCTTTCTTAGGTTCAATCTAAACCTCTTCTGGTATAACTTGTGGCCATTTTCTCAGGCCCTGTTTGTTGCCTGGGAGAAGAGGCCAAATGCCTCCTAATCTCAGCCTCCCTTCAGGAAGTTGTAGAGTACAATGAGGTCTCCCCTGAGCCTCCTCTTCTCCAGACTAAATGATTCCAGCTCCCTTAGCCATTCCTCATAAGACTTGTGCTCCAGACCCCTCACTAGTTGTGTTGCCTTTCTCTGGACACATCCCAGGGCCTCCATGTCTTTCTTGTAGTGAGGAGCCCAGAACTGAAAATAGTACTCAAGGTGCAGCCTCACTAGTGTTGAGTCCAGGGGGATGATTACCTCTCTGTTCCTGCTGGACACACTATTTCTAATAAAGGCCAAGATCTCATTAGCCCTCTTGGCCACCTGGGTACACTGTCGGCTCATGTTCAGCCAAGCCTCAACCAACACCCCCATGTCCCTTTCCTCTTCACAGTTTTCCAGCCACTCAACCCCAAGCCTGTATTGCTGCCTGAGGTTATTGTGGCCAAGGTGCAGGACCTGGCACTTGGCCTTGTTGAACCGCATCCCCATTCAGCTCAGCCTAGCAATCCAGCTTATCTAGACAATGACTTTAAACTAAAAGAGAGGACATTTACATTAAATATGCAGAATAAATTCTTTACTCAGAGGGTGGTGAGTCGCTGGCACCACTGCCCAGAGAAGCTATAGGTGCCCCATCCCTGGAGGTGCTCAAAGTCAGATTGAATTGGGCCCTGGGCAGCTGAGCTGATGGGTGGCAGCCCTCCCCTTGGCAGTGACTTGGAACTGGATAGACTTCAAGGTCCCTTACAACCCAAATAACACTCAGATTCTATGTTTCTACACAATAAGAAGTGATCTATCATCTGGAAAATAGGGGACTTTGTAACATCTGTGAATATGTACATGGTAAGTGATAATGAACAGCAATACCTCCAGTGTTAAAATATGGATTTTACATGCATAAGCTGGAGTTCCAGTGACAACATTTTAACAGTACTTGTACATTTTTAAAATTTCAGACATCTTTTTTTTCTGATTCACGTGTGCCCTTGGCAGAAAGACTGCCACTGTAGCACTGAGACTGAGACACAATACTGTGAATAAGATTTTATTCTTTAATTATCCGAGGTGTTCAAAGCATTTTTTTTTTATTTATTTATTTTAAGTTGAAAAGAGCTAGGCAATTTTAGAACTGTATTAGCCTTTGAAATAAAGCTAGAAGGATGATCAGCACAAGATCACACCCATACTTCTATTTAGTCTAAATATTTACTTTAAGTTATTGCAATGGAAGGAAGAGAGAGAAATATATATATATATATACATGTGCATACATCAGATCACAATTTTTGTGAAATTGAAGATGATAGACTTTTTCCCACTTTCTATTCTGGCAACAGTCTAATATCACATTTCCAACCCAAAAAACATCATCAACAATAAAAGGCGTAGCTCTCAATACCCTCAAATCCATGATGGAGAAGACGAATGCAAATAAAGTCTGGCATTTCAAGATGTGAATATTAGCACTCCTGGAATTGCCAAGAAAAGCACTTTTCTCAGTGAAGTGACTACCTTTTCTTTGCTTATAAGTCTTCACTCCAAAATGAGATGAGTAAAGCTGATGAATAGGATGAATTACTTAAAATACAAGTGACAGCTCACATGCATCAAACAGAACAAAAAGATATTTTCTCACTCTTTATTCATGGGATGTAAATTGTGCTTTAGAAGAAAAAAAATTCTCTGCATGGTGGGGTGGAAAAGAATGAAGAACTTTTAAACCCAGGGAGCCTTTGGAAGCTCTTTTAGAAATTGTTTTTTCCTGCAGGGTTCTATTGAGCTTAATGAACCTAGTGGGCTTGGCAGGCTGTCCTGCTGGCTTCTGCAGCCTGTGGGAAATATGGTTACTCTGGAGCTCATCCATCTCCACGTCGCATCTCAAAGCTGCAACTCTACCAGATGTGCTAATGGAACAGCTCTGCCACCTCCGTTGATAAGCACTTACATTTTTAAATTCCTAGCCTGCTAAATTACCTCTGTCCATTTAAAGCTCACACACACTGAACATGTTAACAGTAAAGTCACCTACAAGCCTTGGGAGTATAATAGTGCTAAGATTAAGGCTTCCCAAGCCATTTGCACATTGCTTGCAAATTTCAGTTCAAAGCAGACATGCCATTAAATTGGTATACAGAATACCTCCTTCATATAAAATCTTCTGTAATTATTTTCAACACCACTGCTACTCTTGTTTGAATTCACAGCCTGATATGTAGCAAGTTGAATGGCTAAGAAGCATTTTTACAGTTGCTAGATGAAAATGGAATATACAGATATTTAATAAACAAAATCTTAAACAAAAACAACCCTCCCTTCCTCCCCCTGAAAAAAAGAAAACTTTTGTTTTTAAAAAAGTTGGTTTATTTAGTCCTGTAAATCCCATGAGAAGTTACTGATGGTTTTACTCTTTAATTTCCATAAGATTTTAAAGTCTCAAAAAAATGAAGGAGATCAGTAAACAGTAAGATTAAATATAGAGATACCAAGGATCATTTTTACTCACATAAAAAGAGAGAACTGGTCTTAAATTTCACATCAGAGATAATACTGGAATTAAGTGAAAGATATTTTAGAAGGCTGGATGATTTTGTGATGTGTTCCAGAAACTAACGTAAGAAGCAAAGAATATCTTACTTGTAGAAAACATTGTGTTATTGGTGTAAACCCATTTGGTCTCAATCTAGAAGAACTGCAAATTTGCCCATCCTCTTAAGCTCTCTTGCTGCTTACTTACACTGCTGAGGACTTCGCAGCAAAATCCACATATGAGCTTCATCTATGCTCAGTGTAATCATTAGCAGTAGTTTCACTAATTTCAGTGAAGAATGATATCTTGTGATATGTTAAATAAATAAATAAATAATCATTAAATTCATATAAACATTTCTACACTGTGCTGAGTCATGTATGTGCAGAGGCACTGCAGCAGTATCTCATCAGTAACTTATACTCCAGCTCAAAAGCACAGTCTCTTTTTCTCTTTTTGCTCTGATTGTAGGAGTGTTTCAATACAGGTTTAACACATGATGTAAAGTTGGAAAAGAGCTATAGAGTGGAAAATACTGATGTATAAACTTGTGGCACATGGTGACTTAGTCTGCTGTCACTGAGTTCTTAGCATCATTTTTTGTTCCTACACTAGTGCTTTGTGAGGGCAGAGAAAAATAAAACTTGCTTCTTATAGCGAGGCTTCAAAAGTACAGGAAAGTACATGATCTATTTCAATACTGTGGCTGCACTGTCTCACTTCTATAAGAATAATATGTGATTGCACATCACAGACTAGAACTACCAGAGAAGGCAGCCCAAGCCAGTGTCAGAGAACATCATAGAGTGCTTTTGAAGCATTTCATGTGTCTTTTTGTATCTCTTGTTTTGAGTTCTGGCCTGTGTATTTTTTAGTTTAGCGACATTTCAACAGAGTATGAACCAAAGAGATTGCAGAGCTTGGAGACCTTTGAATAATACAGAAGATGTGAACTGAAAAATTGGATTTTGTCAAGTTTTGTGGCCCGGGTGCTCAACCTAAACCTAGGTAGCCATTTTTATCCTCTTACCCACCCTCTTTCTTTCCATCCACTGCTACATATGGTCAAACAACTTTGGATGGTCATTTTTCTATGTCAAACTCCACATATAGCATGGTCTGTATCTTTTCAGTGGTGAAAATTAGACATTTTGATCTCACAGGCAAAGAGCATTGAAAATTGCATGACTTGAGCAGCAGCAGACCAGTTCAGTTCAGTGGAATGGAAATGTCTAACCATTTATTTTAAACACAGTGCTAAATAACTCACTGAAGCAGCTAGACTTTGAGTTACTGAGGAGGAGCTTTTGGGGAATTTTTTATTTTTTTCCTGCTTGTGAATGGCCAATACGTTAAGAATGTTGACAAATCACATTTGTGTGGAAAAACGCAGAAGTTCAGAAGAACTGAAGAGATAAAGAAATTGAGCCTATATTTACTTTGATACTGCTGTAGAGTGCAGTGAGGTTTCCCCTCAAGGAGGCTTCCTCTTTTCCATACTAAACAATCCCAGCTCCCTCAGCCACTTCTCATAAGACTTGTAAAAGAGACATATACTAATTCTGTGTCTGTTTCACAAGACAGCTCTGCACAAATACTTTGCCATATTTGAATGCTTCTAACATTACTGTTATGGATCAAAAGAAAAGTAAATGTAGCAAAGGACTACTGAGAGAAATGTACCTATTGGTTCCAGCAAAATGGCTGCAGGTTATAACTGATTAGCTACAGATGTCTTTTAAGCTAAGCACTCAAAGCATAAAAACTAAAAAGCAGTGTAGTGAGAAGAGCAGAATCAGTTAAAAACTAACAAACAAACAAGCAAACAAAAGCCCTTTGGAAGGAGTCATATATACTTTAGAGTTAAAAGACTTATTAGATGACAGTTACAGCCATAATTTTTCCTCATTCTGCTTTATATCACCTCAACATTTTAAAAGATATGATCTGAAAAACAGTAGGATTAAGAATATCCTTACTCCAGTAGAAACTGAAGACCCACAACAAAAACAATGGAAATTGGGAACCTTCCCATTGATTTCAGAGGACCGTGGTTTGGACTGACCTTGAACTGTCCTTTAAAAGAAGCCTTCACTGTAACAAAATGAACAGGGCATGGGTATAATTTGATCAAAAGCTGTGTTTGAGATTTATTTTTAAAAACTAGACTTCAGTCGGTTTCCATGACTTAAATACACATCTTTTTTGGGTAAAATAACAGATATTATTTTGTTATCTCACTACGACGTGTTTTTGTTATCTCACTACGACGTGTTAAAGATCATTCCAATATCAAAATGTTAAGCTCATTTACTCCTATTTTCTCAATTTCAAACTGTGCTATGCACAAAGAAAAAAAAAAAATGAGTGTAGCAGATTGCGCTGCAATTCTATGTGATTAATACCAGCATATCATTTGCTTTTACCTATGTTGAAGTATTTCAGCACTACACAGATATTAGAATTAATTCTTAAGCCATCTTTAAAGCTGAAAGAGAAAACACCTACAAACACTACACTGCTGCATTGTTTTTAGAAATGAGAAAGTTCTACTCACCCATACATGGGCTCTGACTAACATGCAACTCACCTCTTAACCTATTCATTAAAAGTTGTTAGCAATCATAAGAAGTTAGATTGTCAAATAGTCTTCATTCCTGTTCATCTGAGACCAATTTCTCCTTTTGCTTGTTTGAAAGCACCAAAGACCAGCCCAGAAATAATTCATAGATAAAATAAAGAGAGATGATCCATTAGTCTGTGACGCATAATTCTCATTTTATGCATATTTTCAACATTAGAACTGTTGTCTTAAGTATAAGTGTTGTTTTTTTTTTGTTTGTTTGTTTTTGTTTTTGTTTGTTTGCTTATTTGTTTTCCTCACAATTCTCCTTCCCACCCTGGCTACATAAGTGATTAACCTAAGATATCTAAATTTAAGATAGATACATGAATGCCTCCCCAAAAGTCGCTGAGATAACACTGAGGACCACTGAAAGGCAGAACTTAACTGTGTCCTGATTTGATTTTAATGGGTCTTTGGAAAGTGTTAATTATAATACTATGGCTACTAATCTCATGAATCATCTCTCTTCAGAGCTTATGATGTAATTTCTCAAAACTCAACAGATAGATATTCATGTGATAACTATTTTGAACAAAAAATGTGAAACATTTTTTTTCATAGAATCATAGGATCATGGAATCATCACAGTTGGAAAAGACCTAAAAGATCATCCGGTCTAACTGTTCACCTGTTGCCAATAGCTCCCACTAAACCATGTCCCTCAACACAACATCCAGTTGTTCCTTGAACACCCCCAGGGTCGGTGACTCCACCTCCCTGGGCAGTCCATTCAAGTGCCTGACCACCCTTACTGAGAAGTAATATTTCCTAATGTCCAGTTCGAATCTCCCCTGCTGCAGCTTGAAACCATTCCCTCTAGTCCTATCACTAATGACACAAGAGAAGAGGCCGACCCCCAGCTCACTACAACCCCCCTTCAGGAAGTTATAGAGATCAATAAGGTCTCCCCTGAGTCTCCTCTTCTCCAGGCTGAACATTCCCAGCTCCTTCAGCCTCTCCTCATATGGCCTGTGCTCCAGACCCCTCACCAGCTTTGTTGCCCTTCTTTGAACATGTTCCAGGGCCTCTATATGTTTCTTGCATACTTTGAATTATAATTTCTGAAACTATTCAGACCATTTTCTATGTTTCCCAAAAGAAGAAACAAATACAAGAGTAGAAATAATATCAAGATTAGAGCAGTGCTCATATTATATTTTCAGAAGAGGCAAAAGTGTGAAAAGGCAGAAAGCTGGATTTTTTAATGCTATGAAGGCAGTGGAAGAAAGGAAAAAAGAAGAAAAGGGGGATTTATCCTTTGCACACATAGCCATAAATTTCTGACAACATAATAGAACTGAGATTACAACTTGGCTGTGATATGAGTTGACCAAAGTAAACCACAGAGATCTTGGTTTTTGTTTCAAAATGCAGATCCTGTGAGTCTGAAAACAAAACAAAACAAAACAAAAATGCAAACAAGCAAACCAACAACAAAATAATAATAATAATAATTTTAAAATATTTTAATTTTAATAATAATAATAATTAAAAAAACACACACAAAAAAACCAAAACAAACAAACAAACAAAAAAAATAAACAGAACCCACAAATATGTAAGCAGCAATTACCATATAAACATAGTGAATGGATATTTCTTTAACATTTTCTAGAATTTTTCTCACTTTGGCTGTAGTATGGATATATAAACTATTTAAATTGAATTAACTATGCCTACATGAGTTTATTACCTTCCTGTGATCCGCATCTCATATTTTTGTTAGTCTTTTCAACACCAGTATGAACTCATATTCTTTTGTCCCTAAGTTGCCTTATTCTTTCTGTGATTGTTGATGTTCTCTGGGGCTTCTGTTCTCTTTGGAGCACTGTTGGTGGCCTATGAGGCAAATGGTTTCTTCTGTCTTACTGTAAATGTACAGCATTAATGAGCCTGCCAGATGTTCATTTCAAACAATCTTAACTTCTGATGTGTTCATTTATTGCTCCTGACTTTGTGAGTGCTTACTGTTTACTTTTACAGAATTTTCTTTAGAGCAAATCTTTCAAAACAAACCTTCAGTTCTTCCCAAAGTTGTCTCTTTGAGGTTTATGGCCATGACAGAGTAAGACAGCCATTTACAGCAGTCTTTGTGCTGACAAGTGGCAAAGAGCAGTTTCAGATTTGCTCTTTTCAGCTCAAGTCCTCCGATGCCTGGGGAGATCTGTAGCCAAAGAAAAACCTATAACAGGTAGCTTTTTGTACCTCATTACATTTCAATCAAACAAACAGGAAGATCCTCTGAAAATATTCCTTATTGTCTTGAACAAAATATTGATGATATAGCTTTTTCTTTTGCTCTTTATCAGTCTTTTATGTGCAAGCTGCACACACACACATGCAGAAATAAAAAATAATAAAAAAAAAATTCATGGTGTTTCTTTTAGCAAGTGAACTTATTGTCAGTGGAATCGGGCAGGTAGTGTGAATGGGAAATCATATTTGAGGCTACAATCTTTCATTTCTGACATTTGCAAGGAAAGAGGTCCCTTTGGCTAAGTTTTTTGCAGCTTCATGTATGACATTTTGTCATTAAATTTGACTGGAGATTGGGTGCTATTTCTACTAAGAAAAAAAAAGAGAGAGAGAGAGAGAGAAATATGTCAGAGATGCATACATGCAAGCAGCTTATGTTCTGAGGGATGTTCAAGTGCTGTAATTGTCAGTCCTGAAGACTGAAACCCACAGAATTATGACAGACTATGGAGATAATTATAATTTTTGAAACACGCATTGAAATGCTTTTTGTGTGTCTGTGTGTGTGTGTGTAACTCTACATTTTGCAGATAAAACATTGTGAATGTCGATCAGCAAAGAACAATACAGTGTAAATAAATACAAACTGTAACACAGGTATCTAGGTTTATAAATTAAATGTATTTTCTGTAATTATGTAGTACATATTTGCTAAAAAAATCTCAAATAAATGTATTTTGTTGAACCAGGAATAAATAATCAAGAGGAAGCATAATCATCCAAATGATTTCTAAGCAAGTTCTTGACAAGATTCTGCAGGTTAGATTGTGAGGGCCAAAGAACAAGAAAAGACTGTCCTATGTTTATTGTGTTGATCCCAAAGCACTTCTGGGTAAAACCAACTGCCCCACTAAGGATAACTGAGACACCACAGAAAGATTGAAAAGTACTTTTAAATTGTTCATCTGCACATTATAATTAAATTTATATATTTTTCTTCCCTCACCAATAACTAGGTAAATATATATGTGTGTGTATTTCAAATTTAAGTAGGCATATAAATATAATCTTGGAGTACTGAACATGATTTAAACCTTACTTTGAAGAATGACACTGTTCAAACTGTATTCAAACAACAACAAAATTTTTATAATTTCCATTTAGTCTGTAAACAGAGAATTTCTTATATCTGCCAAATACCAAGAGACAGTTTCATAGAATCATAGAATCATAGAATTGCCCATTTTGGAAAAGACCTTAAAGATCACTGAGTCTAGCCACAACCTAACCAAATTACCCTAACTCTAACAATCCTTTGCTGAATCTTGTCCCTGAGTACCATATCCAAACAGTTTTCAAACACATCCAGGGATGGTGACTCAACCACCTCTCTGGGGAGCTTAACAATCCTTTCTGTAAAGAAGTTTTTCCTGATTTCCAACCCCACTCCTGTAAGCACCTTTCAGGTACTGGAAGAGGGTGATAAGGTCTCCCCTCAGCCTCCTCTTCCCCAGACTAAAGAGCCCCAGTTCCCTCAGTCTCTCCTCACAGGGCATATTCTCCAAGCCCTTCACAAACCTTGTTACCTTTCTTTGGACCTGCTTCAGCACATCAGTGTCCTTTCTGCGCTGAGGTGCCCAAAACTGAACACAGCATTTGAGGTGAGGCCTCACCAGTGCTGAGTACAGGGGCAGGATGACTTCCCTAGTCCTGCTCACCACACCATTCCTGATACAAGCCAGGATGCCACTGACCTTCTTGGCCACCTGGGCACACTACTGGCTCATATTCAGCTGACCGTCCATCAGTACACCAAAGGTCCCTTTCTGTCAGGCAGCTTTCCAGTCATTCCTCCCCAAACCTGTAGGGTCGCCTGGGGTTGTTGTGACCAAAATGCAGGACCTGACACTTGGCCCTATTGAAACTCATACAGTTTACCTTGGCCCATTGATCCAGTCTATCCAGGTCCCTCTGTAGTGCCTTTCTTCCCTCTAGCAGATCAACACTTAATTTTCATCTTTATGAATAAAGACAGACAGAATTACCTTTCTGTACAGTAGCTTTGTAGTTGATATACTTACTGAGGCTGTAGGAGATTCATATTCAGCTCTCTCATTTTCCAGAAGAAATCTGAGTCCCTGTAAAAAATAAATTCCATGATTGTTTTACCCACCAGGCTGGACAGCTGGACTGAAGGTATGCCAGGTAAGGGAGATGATGTCTGCAGCATGTTTTAAGTTAAGTCATTCCTGGAGTAACAAAGCATATCATTTTGTGTTATACTTGTGTGGGAATACAAGAAAAGCTGTTCAGAGCAGCAGCTGTGGAGCAAGATAAACAGCATACTTGCAATTAGAAAAAAAATATTAGTGGGCTTCAGTCACTGGAAATTTATGTTCACTTCTAAGGAATTTTGTTTATTTTCACCTGTATTTGATGAACTCCATGTTTATAAGCAATTTGGGAAAAAGAAAATGAAAAAGGAAAAAAGAAAAGGAAAAGGAAAAGGAAAAGGAAAAGGAAAAGGAAAAGGAAAAAGGAAAGGAAAGGGAAAATAAAAGGATAAGGAAAAGAAAAAGAAAAAGAAAATGAAAAGAGAAAGAAAAAGACAAAGAAAAAGAAAAAAACTGTACCTCACCCATGTATCCTATCTTTTCTCAGTTTGATTATCAAAACAAACCAAGAAAACAACAAACCAACAAACCAACAAACCAGCAAACCAAGATGTTTAGACACACATCCTACAATGGTTACAATACCACACTGATTGCTGTAATCATTTTTGGATGTTTTTGGCAATGTTGTGTAAGTAACTATTTAGATGATACAGTTTGTATCATGTATGTATTAAATGTTACAGTTTGCATTTGAGGCCTGTAGGTCTTAAAATTATACACTGTATATGTATATACCTGTCTCTCTATATGCATACATAGAGGAACATCAACCTTGTTCAACCTCTGAGCATAACCATAAAATGTTTAATACATCACACTCCGTTTTACTATTAATTATTTATATATATTATTCAGGGACATTTAGTAACTAAGATAAGTCCTTGGAGTGGAGACATGGGGAAAGGTATCAGACAGAAACAGTACCAATGCACAGATGGCTATGTCACTTGGCCTTCAGCTTTAAATCTAATAGGCCACCTGAGGCAAGATGACACACATCCTGTCATATCTCATGGCTTAATTGCAAAAAAAAAAAAAAAAAAAAAAAAAAAAAAAAAAAAAAAGCACTATCACTAGAAGCACAGAATATTAGCATGAACCACTGATTATATACAGAATAACAATTTCCGTGGACATGGCCAGAGCCGATGAAAAGAAGAGTTAGATGTGGTTATTTACTAAGTCAGAAAGGATTACTTTTTATTCAACAAAGTCTTTTATAAAGGGGGTTTATAGCACTGAAATGCATGGTGAGTGTGTATAAATTGAATTCCTCACCAAGTCTCAAGTGTCAGCCACTGTAAATTCAGATTTATGCTCCTTTTAACTGTCTGTTTGCAGAAGCAATTCATTTCACTAGATTCAGAAATCTAGCAGTACTTTATATATGCCTTACATTTTTTCTTTCAACACACATATATATATATACATGTATATATACAAATAGCATTGCAAGCAAAAGAAATAGAGACAGAATACTTTTGATTATTTAAGAGAAATAATTTTGATTACTGAAGTGGGAACAGCTTGAATTACCTTTGACAATCTTTAAATAATCAATTTACTTTGATTTTTGTTAACTGTTATTGAAAATAAGCATACAAAATCAATTATTCCATAGTTACAGGCTTTCTGCCCTCAGTGTTTGATTTTGAATATGACATTTGGAAATAAAAGCTAGTGTTCATTGGAAAATGTATTTAAATTAAATGATCAGACAGTAAAATCAATTATTCGTTAAAAAAATAAAGTAAGTTACAAACGCTACTGTAAACATAGCTCTTAACAGATATAACATTGTCAGATAGATATATATATTTAATAAAATTATGCTAATGAATACCACTCTATTACCTTTTACTCTGAGAAATGAAGAGTGACCCAAGCTATCTAACTGCTTGCTTCACATCAGTACATCAGGACTACTAATTGCATGTTATGAATAAACTCTCAGTTGAACAGTTTTCTTCATTTAAAGCTGAAGAGGTGTCCCTCACTGCTGCTGAAGCTCTTGCTCTTTGTAGAGTACGTAGATATGTGTGAATATCTAAAGTTTCAATTTCTATATGTATTTCCAGACAAGCTCAGAGCGTATTTACACAGCTTAAACTGAAATGCAAATGTGTCCTTCTATCCTTCTAAACATAAAAAGAAGTCAGATACAAACCCTATATATTTCAAGGCTGATTGTTGTACTTCATTGAGTAGTCATCATCTAGAAAACCTGCTATACTTTTTTTTTTTTTTTTTTTTTTTTTTTTCCGAGAAAGTCTCTGAAGCTTCAGAATGTTTTATACAACAAGGATAATAATTTAATAAGATGTTAATAGAACAGATTCCTGGTATGCCTGTTGTCTTTAACTTTAGCTAAGGAACAGCTTGAAACTATATATGAACATGTCTAGGCTCTGCCTAAAACCTATCTGTCTAAAACCTATCCAAATTGCTTTTCCTTAGATGAAAACTTCATGATAATTTTCAGAAACTACATGATAAATATTCCCTTGGAAGAGACAATGCCCAAAGCTAAAATATAAATCTCACTTTGATTTCATGCCCTTAAGCTTAAAATTAAATCCTCAAATATGCAAGATATGTCTCTTTTCAAAAGTTCTCTAAATGCAAATATGAAAATGTATTGATATTCACAACTAAGATTTTGGTTATATCTTAAAGGAGAACAGTATCACTCTACTAATACTTTTTTTGACTTGAAGATGCTAGAAACACGGACGGCAAAAACATCTAGGGGAATATTTCCAGAAAAACAAACAAACAAACAAACAAACAAACAAACAAAAACAGAGTAAGACTGCTGTAGGGAAAACAAACAAACAAATAAACGAGGAAATGAATAAATAATAAATAAAGGAAAGTTGTTCAAACCTCCTCACTTTATCTTTCATTTCCATCATGTTCCTTTACTGGTTTCAATGGAAAAAGCTATGGAAACCCTGTCACCACTCTGGTAATATTCCCAGGAAAGCAAAGAGAAGTAGTGCACATAAATAAAGTAGAGATAGACAGAGGATATCTGCCTGCTCATAATGTAGGCCTTTATATTACGGAATGTTGCTGTAAAATAATAAGGTAAAATTCTGGCCCCACCAACATCACTTAAACAATGTTGTTTAGTGGGTCAGGAATTATTAAGTGAATTGCTAAATCAGATCCGTTGGTAAAAAGGGTAGATTCTTGCTATGGTAATAGTTGATTGGCTGAATTAGGCAAAGTATCACCTTCAGGTTGAGGGAAGTGATTCTTCCCTTCTACTGAGTGCTAGGGGTAGTCATACCTGAATTACTATGTGCAGATCTGGGCACCACAACACAAGAGTAAAATGGGTGTACTTAGAAAGGTCCGTTCTTGGGCCAAATAGACACTGAGCAACCTGGAGTTCCTCTCCTATGAGAAGAGGCTGAAAGACCTGGGACTGTTCATCCTGAAAAGAGGAGGCTGAGGAGAATCTCAGCAATGTGTACAAATACTTGAAGGGAGGGTGCAAAGAAGACAGACCCAGGCTCTTTTCAGTGGTGCACAGTGGATAGGATAAGAGGCAATGGAGATAAACTGAGACATAAGAGGTTCTCTCAGAACACCAGGAGCACTTCTGTGCTTTGAAGGTAACAGAGCACTGGCACAGGTTGCCCACAAGCTGTAGAGTCTACTCCCTCAAAGGGCTTTAATAGCCTCCTGGGTGTCCCTGCTTAAGCAGGGGTTGGGCCAGATGGATGCAGAGGTTCATCCTCTGTGATGGACTGATTCTGGACATTCTCTCCCCAGGATGAGATGAGCTGCCTAAATTGGCTTCAGCAGCATCATCAGAGTTCCCTGAGCCACCTGCATCCTTAGCTCCTCTAGGCTGGTGAGCAGTTCTTATACACTTCCAGAGAACTGCTGTTATCCTCTGTCCAAAGTACAGGACAATTTGAATATTGTGTCAATGACACGATAAGTAGTGAGAAGACTAAGTAATGCTCTCATAATCCACTCTTAGTCAAGTGCCTGGCAAAAAGGGGTGAGTTTCAATGTTTTGGAGTTTAGCAAGACAGTGAATACAGGTTTTGCTTACTTGGCCATAATAGTTCACTACTAGAACACATTAAAAAAAGAAAGAAGGCATGACTGCTTCCCTTTTTCCATTCTACTCTAGGAGTTCTCCTCTGACTCATATTTTTTATGAAAAAATGAGGCACTTGTGTGGAATAAACTTAGGGAAATGGGGCATTAACTGTAACTCACATGGAACTGAGTTTTCTTCATAATTTAACTGATGTTGAGATCATAACTCTAGATTAATAGTACATATGTTTTATTTAGACTAAGTCATTTTAAAATCTGAATACAGCACCATACATCATTTTAAGTGATTACCCCCTTTTTTTAAATAAAAAAAAGTCTCCAGCCTGCTGTCTTTCAATTAATTGGATGATTTTCGACTATCTGTCTAACTGAGCAAAAATTTGGAATGATCATTAAAAGGTGTCATACTGGAGTGGCACTATATTTGGGATTAATTTGGACACATGGAAAAAGTGGATGGTTTAGATATCTGTTTTTCACACTCATTTGCATTATTATGTTATGCTCTGTGACACCATAATGAAAGTGATCAAGAATATACTTAATAAAGAGAAGGTTTAACATCCTAAATATCATGTTTTGCGTACATAAACTTCCTGAAATTGACTTAGATCTCAGTTCTCATCCATTTACTTTGTGCCTTTACGTAGGTCTGCACCTAATAACATTTAAACTGATATGAAATGCAGTTGCATTCATATCAGTTCATATGAAATCCATATGAAATGCGTACATCCAAAATTCCACTTACAAAAACAAGTATTCAGCTAAACTTTTCTCAAAGTAAATTATCTATTCATTAATTAGCTCTTCACTGTCAGAAAAAACAACAACAATATATATATAATAAATATAAAAAACAATATATATAATTATATATTATATATATATAAATTATGATTATATGTTGTATATATAATTTTATATTATGTATAATTTATAATATATATATATATTGTATATATATAATATTATATATATATAAGCAGATGATTTTAGGGCTGCCATGGTCTGTCTCTACACAGAAGACGCTTCTGAGAATGGACTGAAGATCTGAGGTCACTTCACCATACACAAGTGATGCAGCAAGGGAAATGTGAAAACTAAGAAAAACTTCACTCAGAGAACTTCAGCTACTGCTATTTGTTATATCCTTTCTCATCACTGAAAGAATGACTTATTTCTGCTTCCCTTATTTTTCTTCCAGAAGAATGTTCAGTGGGGATAAGATTAATCCAATCATCTTTTTTTCTTTTCTTTTTTTTTTCTTCCACAGATAGAGCAGAAATTAAAATAAAAATAAAAAAATAAAAAAATAACCTTAATACAACAATGAATTTCCAAGAATTCACTTCATAAATATTTATCCCTAAATGCTCAGTAGTGAATTCTCTAGTGAGGTATTTGTGTGATAGCAAGTATATATGTGTATGTGTACATTTTTATCAGGGCGTAAACACAGATCATTTTTCTTTCTGTCTCCAAAAATCTTTAATAACATACTTGTCCCTTAAGTCAATTTGAATTATAGTCTTACTTTTATAGTCTTACTTACATTTACTTCTGAATATGGCAGTTGAAGATAAATTTAGTACTTAGGGGTCTGCTAGTTTTATTGGTTTAATAATTAAGTATCTTACCGCATCTGAGTGGTTATATATTAAATGGAAACAAACCATGCGTAATGTAATGTGATGAGATAACTACTCATATATTTTGAGAGGCCAAGAACTCTCAAACAGCAGCTGAAACAGTGACTGAAAAAGTAACATCCATATCAGGCTATATTATGTCTATTACGTACAAAAAAGCAATGAATCAACAAGATTTATTAGACAAGAGATCAATCCTTTAGTCAGGGAGATGCAAATAGGAAGGTATAACTGGGTTTTTTCTAGGAATGATAGTGGACAGTACAGTTTAGTTCACCCAACTTTTTGTCCCTCCACTACCTGCCCAGTGTAGAACAGCTGCATAGATAAAAGAAAGCATACAGTCACTCTGGCCAAGGTTTTCCAGCAGAGTTTATAAGTTATTTCCTGGGAAGATTATACAGCTTCTCTGTGAATCTGAATCTGGAAGTGAAAAACAAGATTGCAATAACTCTCTTACGTTACCTGCCCCAGTGGTCACTGAAGAGATCATGTGTGGTGCTAATTTTGCTGGATTCTATAACAGACAAGTCTATGTGTACTGAAAACACCTATGATATCTTTCCATGCAAGAAAGTGTGAGAAGACTTCTGTTGCCTTTGGTTTTATAACTTACCATAAATCTGTTCTGAGTGGAAAGTTTTCTGACCAAAGGATGTAAGACAAAATTCAAACAAAGGAAGGCAGATGAAAAAGATCTTTGAAGCCTATGGCTTCTTTGTCTGATCACTGAAATTAATAATAATAATAATAATAATAATAAAAAAAATATTGATCTTTCAGTTTTTAGAGGAAGAGAGATAAATCAGTGTAATATATCCAGCATTCCAACTGGCTTCCTTGGCTGTTTTGATTTCTTCCTTTCAGTCCCTTCCTACCTAGAGAGAACATAAGCTCAGATGGATGCAACACAATCTGTAAGAAAAATTGTTTGCTTGAAAAAGAGGAAAAAATGTTGAACAGGAATTGTGTTAGGAAAAACAAGTCTCCTCTGTAGGTTCAGGAATGATGCCAAACAAAGGAACTCTTCTCTAGCACCTCCAATTCTCAATACCTTTCCATACAAATTTCAGCAACTCACTATTTCCTTTTCCAACCTTGGTGCTTTTACTGTTGTTTTGGTTTTTGGTTTGGTTTGGTTTTTTCATGGTTGTTCCCTTCCCCCCCCCCTCCCCCCCCCTTCCCCTTTTTTTTTTTTTTTTCAGTACCTTAAGAATACCTTGAGATTTACTAGTGATTTCTGTCTAATGAAGACTGTTAACCAACTCTATTGTTTTCTCTGTTCACTGAGCACTGTGCAATTAACTTCAGATTCAAGATCTTGCTGCAGAGGTTATGTCTAGAACATACCCTTTTTTGTGTTCAGATAAAGTCATAACTCCCACTGGGGTTGAAAATTTAATGACATCGTGTTCCATGCTGTGCTCTGTACAAAGTCTTCCAGAAAGAAGGCTTTAGTACACATAAACATTAATTTATTTAACATGCTAATTGCTTAATCAAATTATTTAATAATAGCAAAAATAAATGAAAAGACACAATCTAATTTTTTTTTTGTGAGATCTGAAAACAGTTAGCTATTAATTTCTTTTAAATGATTTAATTTTTATAACACCGTATACACGCTCTAAGCTGAATCAGAATCATACTGTGAAAAGACATTGTATGTTATAGTGCCAGCCCCATCACCAAAGGGCAATGCAGAGAGAAAAACACAAAAACTCAAAGAAGGTATATCCAAAAAATCACAGGACAACCGTTGTCATCTGATCCTAGAAGCCAGTGATGAGTATCCCATCCACTTTAAGTAGCTACCTTAAAGACAAAAATAAATAAAATAAAATAAAATAAAATAAAATAAAATAAAATAAAATAAAATAAAATAAAATAAAATTAAAATTAAACCTTTGAAAAATCTTCTCTTTTTCCTTTCTTTTGACAAAATAATACTTTTTGATGAAGAGATTTGAATACTACTAATTCTGGCTTTTGGAAATGACTGCACAGTAACAGCTTTGGCAAGCTTAGCAAATAGTTATGAGAAGCCCAGAAAACCTTATCTTTACTACTTTATCATTGTATCGTTCTGAGATCCCACGTTAGATTGTATGTCCCAGCCATTTGCTGAACACCCTGTGGTGCCAGAATGGTACACCTTTCTAGGCAAAAGATTTGGTCATGAGGTTACATTGCCCTCACTGTTGCCAATGAGGTAGTAAAAGATGATTATTTACATGCATGTAGATTTGCATTTGAACAGATGATAACAAAATCTTTCTCATAGAACTATGGCTAACTTGTATCATTTGTACAAATGAGTATGGCTGAGCTTTCTTACACCCTTTAAAGTGAACAGGAATCTTCCTGAAATCTTCATTTTAAAACGTAATTATTTTTCAAGTCTAGATTTTATACTTTTTCAAACAACTTAAAAAGTTATGGTTCTTTCTTTGAATGCTACTTTTTGAGGATAAATAACTAATTTCCACAATGACTCTTTAAGACACCTCGTATGCTGTGCTATAACTGATCATTCATATATTTCACAGTTTTTTTTTTTCTTTACAGAGCCATTCTTGATCAAGTGTCTCTTGAACTACTGTGATGGACTTTAAAAAACACAATCCTTATAAATAGAGATTTTTCAAAAGAAATCATCTGAATTGTGTGCCCCCGGTGGTGCATGGTGGTAGAACTGTCGCTTGCAACACCGGAGGCCCAGGGTTCGAATCCCCCCTGTGGCACAAGTGGTAGAAGTGCCACTCTGCTACACAGAAGGCTCGAATCTCGGGAGTTGGACTCGATGATCTCTAAGGTCCCTTCCAATTCGCACGATACTGTGATACTGTGTGAATTGCTACCTCTGAGTGAGTAATAGAAACCTGGATGATCCCTGTGTTAACATTTGGGAGTAAACACTGAAAATTAATCTTTGCTTGTCATGGTACATTAACAATACAGTATGAAGAATGTTTACATAGTAATCAGCATTGTTGCCTTTAAAAAATAGGTTGGTGAGTTTCCTTTTAAACCATTTAATGAACTTAATATTCTGAAATCCACAGTGACATTACTTGATCCAGAGCTGATTACAGCAATTGTTAAGTGGTTAACAATTTGAGACCAAGCTTTGCACTCTGAAAGCAGAATCACCCTTACAGAACAGGGTAAATCCTGCTGGCACAAAGAAAGGACTATTCAGTGATTAAATATAACTCTTTAGTTCTACTTTTCACATCAGAGATAGCAGACATCTTTCTTCCACAGGTGATCTGCTCTAGGAACATGCTCTGAAATGCTTCATGAGGACAAATCTTTTAAGAGTAACTCTGTAGGGAGTTCTTTAAAATGTCAGAGATTCTTGATATTACTTCACTGTTTTTCTGTCTCATGTGTTAATAGTTCTAGACTATTAACTATTAATAGTATATAATATAATAGTATATAATATAATAGTACTATTAACTATTTAGTAGAGGGAGGGAGGGAGGGACACAGACTGCAGTACACCTCTACAATTTTACTGAAAGTTCATCTGGTATCTGGTAGAGCATCATAACATCTATTCTCCCACAGTGATTCAGTACTTCTCACATGGCTGGAAAGCAGACATGAAATGAGGTAGTACATACAAAAATGCCAGATAAAATTATTTCAACCTTCACCATATCCTCTCAGCATCTAACTTCACCTTGCATTGTAACATTTCAGTAAATAACATCCTCTAGTCCTTACACTAATATACTTCTTTTCTTTTCAATAGTAATTTTAATTAATTCATCCTTTCTGACATTTGCATTTGTCTTTAA
Organism: Excalfactoria chinensis; assembly: GCF_039878825.1. Lineage (NCBI taxonomy): Eukaryota > Metazoa > Chordata > Aves > Galliformes > Phasianidae > Excalfactoria > Excalfactoria chinensis. Next base: position 41,864,287 of record NC_092826.1, read on the forward strand.
ATGCCACTAGATAACAGGGTTTTAATCATTCCAAATAGCTTTTTAATTATAGACCTAATTACTTTTGCAGAAGGTTAAGCTGCACAAACAGGAATAAAACTGTTTGCTTGTGCTCTGTGTTAAGAATGATGTAGTGTTTTCTCATTAGGTATTCTGTAAACTTGTTCGGTCAGTTTTATGTGACATTTCAAAAAAATAAAAAAATAAAAAGATAGCCCCATACTGTATATAAGAAGAGTAGAATTAAATTCTATGACAGCTTAACACCCAGCTGTGTGGAACAGTCATTGATCTTGTAATTAATTATGAAATCAAAGTAAGTCATCCTTTTACATTGCAGTGGCCATTTGAGGTTGACATATCTGAAAATATAAATTGGAGGAAAGCATATAATCTTCAACAGTGTAAAATTTTTCTTCTCTGTAAACACACCTTTGCATGTTGGGAAGAGGGGCGGGTGGGGAGGGGGGGGGAAGTTGTTTTTCATTTTGTGTGCATATTTTGCTTTGTACCATCCTTTGCTTTTGTGTTTTCCCACAAAATCTTTCCACTGCTGAGTTTCTACTGCATGATATTTTTCCACTTCTGGGATAACAAAAAAAAATTATTACTGGAAACATTTTACCCCTCAGCTGACAGTAGCCAGTTTGCAAATATAGAAGCAAGAAGCAAAAGTTAATTTACACATCACCTTCTTATACATTCTCATTGAAAGATACTTTTTAGTTTGTGTATAAAGAAGGTCAGAATAAGGTCTTTGTTGACTCTTTCATTCCTGTTGAAAATCATGCAAGGTACATCTATAATTCATTCACTGTTATACTAGAATAACTATCAAATGGTATAGCTTAGTTCAGCAGTCGCATACAGATTTTGTTGTGTTTGTTTTTTTTTTGTTTTGTTTTGTTTTGTTTTTTGTTGATGCTGCTTTTCTTTTTATTTTTTTTTCACACAGGTAAGTTTAGCTCAGAAAACTGAAACAAATACTTTGCTACTTCTATAGTCCAAACGGCATAATTAGAACTGAGAAACCAAAATGTATTCTTCATTTCTGGACTGGACCCTCATTTGAGAGATTGTATGTCACTAGGATTAAATAATCTCAAGATTTCAGGATACTGTTTGTTAGACTTTATTTCATTTTGCTCTTTACTGAAGATTTATCCATATTACCACACATATGCTAGGTATGGTTTTCTTCTTTTCCCATAGGCATTTTGATTCTATCCAAGTGACTGAGTACAGGTTGTGCTCTAATTGTCTATTCTTCAGTCAGCACTCCTTTCAAGGCAGATAAAATAAAAAGAAGCTTAAACACAAAGTTTAAGACATGAATACGAATTCAAAGTCTCTTACTAAACAGTGTCATGCATTAAAAAAAAAAATAAAAAATGTACACTTATGTACACTTAAAGGTAGTGGTGCAATTGCAAATATCTTATTTTCAAACAGTTCAATATAGAGACACTGCTATCCTCAAATGAGACACTAAAGATATGTCAGAATTTCCTTTGACATGCTTCACTTTGATTTTGTAATATAAATGAATTAACAGAATACACGTTTTCCTAATTAGATTTGGAATTGCTTGAAATTGTTCTAATTTTGCACATGCAACACTTATGGTCAAAACATGCTCTTTCTTTATTCAACAAGATATATATGTGTTTTCATAAAATAATGGTAGAAAAGAGCAAGCAAGACAATTTTTAAAGTGTATTCGTTAAAACTTTTCTTTTTTTCTTTTTTTCTTTTTTTTTTTTTTTTTTTTTTTTTTCCTAGCAAGTATTTTACAGTGTATTTCAGCAAAGTTTTTGATACTGTTCTCAAAGTATAATTCTGGATAAGATGATTATCAAATAGCTAGACAAAAACATAATGCAGTGTTTGAACAATTAGCTGAAGTATCAGGCAAATAAAGCTTATAGTAAATGGAGTAATATCATACTGGTGGCTAGTCATGAGTGGGGCTCATTTTTAGAGTCAGTTCTCTTTAATACTTTCAACAATGGCTTGGATACATGTCTTGAAGGTATACTAGGCAAGTTTGTGAATGATGATAAATTGGGAGGAATTGTTGATTATGTCAAGGGTAGAGAGACCTTGTAGAGTGATCTTGATAAATTGTAGGGCTGGGAAATCACCAATTGCATAAAGTTCAATTACAGCAAATAGGACAAGACAACCCTGGATATTTCTGGACTGGTGGACAGGAGGCTGGGGAGAAGCCCCCCAGAAAGGGATTTTGGGGTTTAGTTGACAGCATGATGAATCTGTGCCAGCAGTGTGCCCTGGCACCCCAAAGGGCCAACCACACCATGGGGTGCATTAAACCCAGCACTGCCAGTGGGCAAGGAAACGGATTGTCTTGCTTTGCTCTGTGCTGTGCAGCCTCATCTAAAGCACTGGGTGCCCACTGGGCAACCTGTCCCTGTGTGTCACTACCCTCTGAGTGAAAAACTTCCTCCTAATATCTAATCTAAACCTCCCCTGTCTCAGTTTGAAACCATGATCCCTTTTCCCTCCATTGGCAGAAGAGAAACAAAATGAGAGAAAGGAGCCTGCAACTCCTCACTTGCAGTTACCAGGGGCTATTTTGAGGAGGGAGTCTCCTATGGAAACTTCCTCTGTCTTGGCCTGAAGTCTGGCTCTGTTCACACTGGTGTAACTGGGAGAACCTTTATGTTAGTTTGACACTCATCAGAAGCATTCTGTTTTGTGATCCACTGAATCTATTCTTTAGAACATTGCCCACTTCATAGTAAAAACAGTATGAGGTGATGTGAGCACAGCCTACACATATCTCTGCAGAAACAAATGTTGAGTCATAACAGCTTGTTTAATCTCATGCAGAGAGGAAAATAACAGAAGAATCTAGACATAAAAGTTCTCCTTTTTCCTCTAAACTAAGAGCAGAAACTAAATATATACACATAGAGCATATTGCTTGATTACTTTAAATTTTCTTAAAATATGACATTATTTAAAAAGAATGAGTGATATATAAAATAATGTTGGTGCCATGTAATTTCACAGCAGAGTTTTGCTATTACATATATAAATGAAATATTATTAACAGTAAGTGCAGCCAGAAGTATTGTAATTATCAACATCTGATCTCAAAAAGTTACTTATCAGAAAAAGTGGTAAATGTTTGTTTGGAAACTTACTATTCATGTAGTAGTGAGAAAACATATAACAATGTCAGATTACCAGATTGTTAGAGGATGCAAAAAAAAAAACAAAACAAAAAAAAAAAAAAAAAAAAACAAAAAAAAAAAAAACCTTTTTAAAATTTCTTACATTAAATAGTGCTTAACTATCAGATTGTTTTGTGAATCAAAACAAAACAAAACAACCCACAGGCGTATGAAAAATAGTTCAGAGATTTTTTACAAAAAGAATAAAAATAAAAAATGAGCACGGTGTGTCTTTTTCATAAATATGTATTCCATGTTGGTAATATTAATTTTGCATTGTACTCTCAAAAAAGAACTTTACCATGCAATAATCAAGTAAAGTCTGTTGATGAAAGCTCCTTTTGGCAAACCAGGTTTAATTTATTGATCCAAGTAATAGCCCAATCAGAGGGGATGCAATGCTGGAACCATTGCTCATCAGCAAGTAAACTGATTAGTGACATAAGGTTTGGAGGCTGCCTGGGCTGGAGTGATCATGCAGTGGTGAAATTCAGACTCTTGGGGGATACAGAATGGACAAAAAGTAAAATGAAAATGCAAAATTTTAGGAAAGTCAAATTCCATCTCTTCAGGGCGTTTGTTAACAAAACCACTTGTGAATCTGTCCTCAAGGACAAGGAAGCAGAACAGAGCTGGCGGATCTTTAAGAAAGATTTCCTTACTGCTTATGAGCTCTCCATCCTCAGGTGTAGGAAGGTGGGAAAGGAAAAAAAATAGACCAGCATGGCTGAAGCAGAATCTGCTGGTCAAACTGAAGATTAAGAAGAAAATGCACAAGCAGTGAAAGAACAAGCAGATATCCTGGGAGGGTTATAAGTCTGCTGCTGGGCCTTGTTTCAGCAAGGCCAAGGCTGGAACCAGTTTCAGCAAGGGGTACAAAGAACTGGAGAACATCATTACTGACTGGTCACCAATTAGACTGCTTATAACTGTCTAAGTTCTTATATTCAGGTATTGTTTATACCATCTCACTGTCTGCTTCTCTAACACTTACTTCTCATCTCGTCTATGTTATAGAAAATGATATCAAAAGTTTTACTGAAAATGAGATAAATAACATTTCCTGCCCTTTCCTCACCACCAAGCACCTATCCAGTAATGCAAAGTAATTGGATGCATTAAGCATGATTTCCCCTTCATAAGTCCATGCTGACGACACTCGATATTGAGTTTGGCTGAAATAACCCTTAAATTACCAACCTACTTGGATTCCTCTCCAGGTCTGCTTTCTAGGGGATAGTTTCAAAGAGCTCCTTGAACAGATCAAAACATGCTTTCCCAAAGACCATTCTTATTATCCTAATTTTGTCTGCTCCATCCTCACATGAATATGAACTCCACTTTCTAAGCATAGTATCAGCCAAGACTGCCCCTAGCTTTCACATTATTGACCAATCTCCCTTGCTTGCAAGTATGAGGATGTTGCCCAGTGTTATCTTGTAAGTGTTGTCCAATGCTATCTTGCTCAATGGCAAGATAGACCTATTCAGCCCCCAGTCCTCCAGTTGATCAGCAGTATCCTGTAAAGGCTGAAGAGTGAATATGCCTGATGACACATTCCTACAACAGCTCCAGTGGATTCTTTAGTATTCTAGTGGTTTGAATGGTTTTATTTTATTTATTTATTTACTATCTGGTGGTGGGTTGTTGTTTTTGTTTGTTTGTTTGTTTGTTTTCCAGACAGTAAAGAATGTGTAGCTTTGAGAAGCATGAGGTCAAAGAAGAAAATTCTTAAGTGGTTAAAATACTGGGCTCATTTATGCCAAACAAGTCTGTTACTTTTTACAATTCAGAAGCTATTCTTTATAATAACAGTCACAGACACTGAACTCAAAAAGGGAGTCACTTGCTTGGCTGCAGAAATATCAACATAATTCCTTCTGATGAAATAGTGAATTTCTAGGCTGGCTTTGGTGTACTGAGGAAATTTAGTTCAAAAGTAGCTTTGCAGTGGAAGAAGAAAGTGCCTTAATTCATAACATCATTGCATCTACAGAAGTACAGTCTCAGGACTCCCAAAACTTGGACACAAATGTTTAGATTGTCTCCATTTTTCTTTTCTTTAGAGATCTGTATCAGTACTTTTAAAAAGCATTACTTTTCCATGACAGTTGTTGATATCTTTATAGATTGTTTCATTTCTCTAAATGTTGTAGAATATAAAAAGATGTAGAATATAAAAAAAACAAATTGTTTTGTGGTGATTCTCTGCATTAAAAGCGTGCAATTAACTGCTTGATATTGCTCTGACGTTGCCCTTATTGCTCCTGCTCAAGGTTACCTTGGTAGGCACATAACTGAAGTCTCATTAATGCAAGATCAGCTTCATTGTTGCTGTTCTAAGCTCATCATTTTCTTTTGTAGAGATGCAACATTATATTCAGACTGTATGGTAAAAAGAAAGCAAAATATTTTGCAACTATTCTGATGGCCATAAGATTTTCACATATTAGTGCATTATCCAGTTGTAGAAGTTATTGACTTGCTTCTTTTTTTTTTTTTTTTTTTGCCAAATGAAAATATATTAATTATTCAAAGGTTCTTAATTTATAAAAATAAAATAAAATAAAGTGTTATGGCAGTATGAGATATGTGCTAAGCAAAAAGTTAATGTAAGTTTTGTATAGAAAAAGAGGGATGTAGAAATTGTAGGCACAGAATTGTGAGCAATATAGTTTGATTATTTTACTAGCTTTCTTGACTAGTCACAGTTCAATAATTTTTCTTCTTGATTAAATTACTTATTCATAGACATTCAGTGCCATCCGAGTTGCACTAATGTACAGTTGAACTTATGACTCATCTTCATCTGTCATTCCAGAGATCTGTGTATGTTGTCATGCCTGCAGACTGAGACAGATTTCTCAGATAACCTGAAACAAATAAAGGAGTACCAGATGTCTTAAAAGCATTCAGGCAACAGGTCTTTGGTTAGTAAAGACAAGGGAACCTAGAGTTGACTAAACAGGAGTACGTGCTTCAAACTTCAGAGCATTCTAGCAGTCAAGGAATATATTAGCCATAATATTAATAAGTGCATGTCTTATATCCAACATTTTATTAGGCCAGGGCTAGTACTCAACAATTGCAGGTAATGCTGGGTATCTGAGTGGAGGTAAATGACCTCATGTATAAGAAAATCAGGCATCTCCAATGACAACAATGCACTGTTTTGGCAGATCAGTGACATCACTTACATAAAACTTTATTCTTATTTTTTTGGTTCAGTAGCTAAAGTCATTCAACATTCCCATGTGCTTTTTCATCCCATTGTCGTGGTTTTATGATTTTTTATTATTGGTATTCTGCACCATAATATCACAACATCCAACATCACTGGGAGTTAAAGAGTTAGTGCTCTAGTTCTGTGGATTGTTGATAGTTCTGGATATACCTTTCTCAGAAGAGAAGAACTACAAATGCCAGAAGATTTCAGTGTTTTATTTCCGTTTTCCATTTAGAGGGAAAGATAAAACAGCTCATGAGTCATGAGACTGCTTCTTTTTTTTTTTTTTTTTTTATTGCTTATCTTTTCAGCATTTATTCTCTAGCTGTCTCGCCTTGAGCATTAGAGTAAGGCCACTCACTCTTCATTTTATTTGATTTATTAGCTTCAATTCCAACTATATTGTATTATATTTTGCTATTTTGCATTCTGACATCATAATCAGTAAATTAGATTACTCCCTTAAAACAGTGCTGCTATTTTGTTTTTATGCCTATCTCACTACCTTTTACTGTTTCCCACATCACCCTCTCCTGGGGCGTGGGTCTGTGTGTCCCCCTGCCCCAATTAGTCACAGAAATGGGTAGAACCAGGCCGAAAACCATTAACACTCCTTCACATTTTGAGATAAAATATTTGGGAGGCATTGGGTAGTGTTATGACATGGGATTAGTTATAGGAGAAACAACAGGGAGAGAATATTGTGATTACATTTTTGAGATGGAGGCTACTGTCAAAGGGAAAAGATCTCTGTAGATCATGGGCTTGAACAGAAATAGGGACAGGAGTCTGATGTTTCAAGCAAGTTTGGAAAGCAAATCAGACAAATGTATAGTTGAAGATTAATATCTGGCATATTTTTCATATGATGACCTTCCACTGAGTAATGTATGTGAAATCAAAGTATTGTTCTCATTTTCAAAAAGATCATCCTCTAGATTTTTCACAATCAATCTATTCCTTTACTTTTTGAATCACTGTTATAAAAGCCTTTCTCTTACACAATTGATAGTGGCACGTCAGAGAGAAAACACATAATTAGTCAAGGCAATTACTATAGCTGGAATCAGAAACACCAAACAGTCAAAGCTAATTAGTGCTAAGAGGTCACATGAGTATCTTGTTTTCAGAAGAGACTGATACGTATTAAATGTTTCTACAGTTAATATCATACCAGTGTTTTGCTACTCAGTGAGTCGAAGTGGCATGGTACATGTTAAAAAGTAAGACTTTTCTTCTATGGTTCTAAGAAATGGGGGAAAAAACAAACAAACAGAAATGCACCATTGTTTTAAAGTGAAGACATATTTGTCACTTAAAATGTTATTTCAATTTCAGCACATCCCATTAAGAAATTAAGATGTCAGATTTTTGTTTTACTTAAGATAGGCTAAATAAAAGATAAAAGTAGGGGAGAAAGGGCAAACACCTGTTAAGTATGTGGCATTATAATATTGAGGAGATCTAATAGCTACAAGGTAAAAACATTTAATGGTAATTAAGTCACTAATGTGTCAATGAGCAAGGAATGACACTGGAGTAATCTTCCTTCACAAGATTAAATGAGATTATAGGCCTGTTCTCACTCCTGCAGACATTTGCCAGATTACTGTGCTTTCCCAGATATGAACTTCTATCATTACAGTTAACAAAATATATCTCTAGTTCTTTATGCCCTGTTGAGAGTATGGAAGTTTATGAAGAAGGTTTCCTTATACCACATTTCCTACATTAATAATGGGAAAATTTCAATGAATCATCTTCTTAGATCTGCCATAAGTGGCTAGTCTGAATTGCTAGGTTTTCAAAGACACTAAATTCCTTATTTTGGTTTATTGGTGCATGAGGCTGCACACCCTGTCATTACCATACAAACTGGATGATCTTCTTGTGACAGTGTCAAAATCAAAGAGCAACATTTCCCAACAGTGGAAAAACACACTTTTTTTTTTTTTTTTTCTTTTTTTTCTTTTTCATTTTTACATCAACTCTCACTATTTCTTGACAATTTTATATTAGAAAAACAGACAGAACAGAATAGAATAAAATAGAGCAGAACAAGATTCTCTTGAACACTGATACTTGTGGAGCATCAACTACCTTGCTAGGGTCTGACACTGAAGTAAAAAAAAAAAAAAAATCCTTTTATCTAGTCTTAATCTTGGCACAGGTTTGTGATATTCTCATGCACCCAAGTATTGTTTTTCTTAAGCACTGGAATAGGCTTCCCAGGGAGGTGACTGAGTCTCTATCCCTGGATGTGTTTAAAAACCGTCTGGGTGTGGTGCTCAGGGACATGATTTAGCAAAGGGTTGTTAGCTAGGGTAGTATGGTTAGGTCATGGTTGGATCCGATGATCTTTAAGGTCTTTTCCAGCCTGAGTGATTCTATGATTTTATGATTCTATGGTTACGAGGGAGACTGGTACCTCTGTTTGTACGTAGCAATGATGTCATGTCCTAGCCTCTTCTTCGAACTAGACAACCCACGTGTCCTCAGCCTCTCCAAACAGACCATTTACAATCTTTGTTGTCCTCTTCTGGATGCTTTCAAATATTTTAATATTCTTACTATCCTTTTTATATTGTGGACCTCAAAACTGTATACATCATGGTTTTTGACCAGTCAAATATGCTTTATTTAATGTACTCATAAAACATGTAAGCTGCAGGCACACTTATAATAAAGTAGCAAGTTCTTCATTTAATTATATACATCAATTAAACTCATAAGAGTAAATGCAGGATTGTAGATTCTCTTACATTTACACTCTTATGGTGTGTAAATTCAGGGAAACTCTGGGGAAATTGAGAGAATATAAAATTTATTTAAAGGGAATGAGCACTAAATTTGGCCCATAGACCTCCTCATAATCTTCAGCTGAGAGATTACCAGAGATGGTGTTGACTGATTTCTTAATGCCTCTGAAAACCAAATACTGTAGTATTTACCAAAAAATTAGAGGGAACTGTATATTTGCAAGCTGGTAATGAATAATTAATAACAAATAATTTATTCCATAAATTTCATCTCTTCCTACAATTGAGTAGATTATAATATTCCTGAATATATGTTCATTAATTGAACTGCTTCAGTGAATAATTCTGACTATTTTCTTAACAGGACTATGACACGGGGAATATTAAGAAAACAGATTAGCTTTAATTCAATGAAATAGATCATTTTTCTTGCATGGTATATTCCTAGAAAAATAATTCTTAGAGAATTTACCATTAAACTGAGCAATGAAAAAAATAATTTTGACACTAGTCATATTTTTTCCTATCACCATATTTCTGCTCTCTTTTAGGCCATAGTAGTTTTTATTCCATTTTTACCTTCATCTAACAATGTTTTTATACTTAGTTGTTCCTTTTTGATATTTGAAGCAAGCCACTTACAATACATGCAACAAAATGTCATTACTCACTGCCTGTGATCTGTTCCAAATATTCTAGAACTAAATAAAATATATGGCTTTGAAATTTATCAATAATTTTCATGTGATAGAATGTGGAGGTTGGCTTTGCTTTTCTCCTGAGCGTGTCTGGGGCTAGGGACTGTTTTGGAATCAAAGCAATTAAGCATTCCAAATAGAACAGACTTCCAGTAGAAGTCTGAGCCTTCAATTTAGAAAAAGCTCCTATAAGAGATAGATGAGAAATTGATTTTTTTTTTTTTTTTTCAATTCAGATTCTGAAACAAAGCTTAATATCTATTCAGCTTTAAATTAATTTAGTTTCTGACCTTGCTGTATTTGAAACAAATAAATACGCAACATATAATGGAAACAAGCAAACAAAAAAAAAGCCTCTATGTCATGTTATGTCATGTTAAACTGCATGCATGATTCCATAGAAAATATTTAATTTTCAAATGGAAAGGGAAAAAAAAAAAAAAAAAAAAAAAAGACAAGCTAGAGAAACTTGCCCCACTCTCACTGCAAGCATCTTTCAGGTACCGGAAGAGGGCAATAACGTCAGCATCCTTTTCCCCAGACTAAACAGCCCCAGCTTCCTTAGCCTCTCCTCGTAGGGCTGATTCTCCAAGCCTTTCACGAACCTCATTGCCCTTCTCTGGACCTGCTCCAGTACCTCCATGTCTTTCCTGTGCTGAGGTGCCCAAAACTGAACACAGTACATGAGGTGAGACCTCACCAATGCCAAGTACAGATGCAGGATGACTTCCCTAGTCCTGCTCACCACACCATTCTTGATACAAGCCAGGATGCCATCGGCCTTCTTGGCTGCCTGGGTACACTGCTGGCTCATATTCAGCCAACTGTCCATCAGCACACCAAGGTCCCTTTCCATCTGGGAGCTTTCCAGCCACACCTCCCCAAGCCTGTAGGGTTGCCTGGGGTTGTTGTGACCAAAATGCAGGACCTCAACAGTTGGCCCCATTGAAACTCATGCTGTTAACCTTGGCCCATCGATCAAGTCTATCCAGGTCCCTCTGTAATGCCCTTATCACCTCAGGCAGATCAACACTCCCTCCCAACTTAGTGTCAGCTGCAAACTTCCTGAGGGTGCGCTCAATCCCCTCATCCAGATCATCAAGATGTTAAACAGAAGCGGCCCAAGCACTGAGCCCTGGGGAATGCCACTGGTGACCAGCAGCCAACTAGATTCCACTCCATTGACCACAACTCTCTGGGCCCAGCCATCCAACCAGCTCTTCACCCAGCGGAGCGTGCGCCCATCCTAACCACGGGCAGCCAGCTTCTCTACCAGAATGCTATGGGGGACAGTGTCAAAGGCCTTACTGAAGTCCAGGTAGACCACATCGACAGCCTTACCTTCATCTACCAAGCGGGTCACCTTGTCATAGAATGAAATCAGGTTAGTCAGGCAGGATCTACCATTCACAAACCTGATCTCCTGGCTGACCTTTAGTTAATCCATGATGATACCCAAGATTATCCTTTCCATGACCTTCCTGGGCACCAAGGTGAGACTGATGGGCCTGTAAGTGCCAGGATCATCTTTCTGACCCTTTTTGAAAATGGGAAAATGCACAGGATTTGTAGCCAGTGTTGGGTCCTGAAGTTTGATCTCAGTGTTCAGAGATATTAGAGTGGATCACTGATTATTTGCTGCAAATACATCCTAGTTTTATTTCTACTGACATCAGGGCAAGAGGAAATGTTGCTGATTCAGATTTCATTGCAATATGCAGGAAAGTTGTTTCCCCATTTCCCAACAGGAACGCATGCTCTGAGATGGAAGGGAGGCTATCCACTGAAGTTAATAGAGCAGGTTCCTAATAAAGAGAATATCTTTGCTCCTGCTTCTACTCCAGTGAATGCTGAAAGACTTACAAAAATTAGAACATGATCAGTGTGCTGTTGATGTACATACTTATCTCCTACCACCTGTGACATGCTGTTGAATCCACACTCAAATGAAGGAAATAAAAACACGAGAAACTCTGTTTCCCATATCACCAGTGAACAGCTTATCCTCTAGAATACGCTGCTGTGGTAAGAACAATTATTTCCTCTACATTCTAAATTTGAAAGACAAGACCGAGAATTCTGTAACCTTAGCCGCAGTTCATACATCCTCAGCACAGCTGAAGCTGATGGTTACAAAGGAAAAGGATATAATTTGTGGTTCACAATGGCCAGAACCTCTTTAAGTTACTTTACCAGTCTCAGACCTAGTCTAAAAATGGGATGCTTTGACTATTTCTTTTTCTCATAGGAAATGAATTCAGAATCGAGTTACAAACTATCTGACTTCTCTGAGTTCTCAACAGAGCAGTACAAAAGTATTTGTCAGATGCATAGCATGAGCTCATGACTTGTCCCTCGGTTGAGTTTCTGTATCACAAATAGAAATATTATCACAACAATTCACAGTCACAGCAAAGAGGCCAAAGAAAGTTGATGGTATGGAGACTGATATGCTCCCTTAAGTACATGCCTCTTTCACACAAGAATATTAGTAGTGTAGTACAGCCCTGAATCTTCCAGAAATATCTAGTGAGTAGTCACAATGGCAGAAACAAATCCTTCTCCTTCAACACCACCGTCTCCCTCTGTAAATTTTTAAAGATCCTCTTATTCATTTTTAAACATATAATAACTGCAATAAAAAACTAACATCTTTAATGGGATTGAAGTCATTAACTTGGTCTTGTTTTATATGCTTTTTTTTTCCTTTCTCTTTTCAGCATCAGCTACATGCACTGTCTGATATTTATAAGCTAAACTGCAGCAAGTACCCTGGGACAATTAGTCAGTTCAGGTTTCTCATGGCTTTAGTGGTGTTCATTTACAGAGCAGACACATTAGCAGAATATCCACTGTACTAAGGAGGAAAGTACACGACCTTTCCTAGAAACCACCTTTCCCTGCCCAACCATATCTGTAATTAGTACTGTGGAACAATTAAGAATGTGATATTTGAGCTGCGTCCACCACAGCAAAATGCCTACTCCTAGCAGTCCCGAAATCTAACTACAAACTATAAATAAAGAAAATTATTAAATTTATTCATCTATTTTCAGGACAAGAAAAAACAACAACAACAACAACAAACTGAGTAGAAAATGGGAGGGGTTTTAGAACAAAAAAGCACAGAGACTGTAAGTCTTCTGTAACATTACACTGCTCACTGCACTTTAAAGCCAGTTGTCCTGGAAACATGAAATAAAACATTAAATAAAAGAGTAATTTTAACAAATCTGGAAAAGTGACAAATGACCAGATTACATACATTCATGTTTAATGAGTCTTGGACTGAACTTGCTAGATATTCAAACAAATTTAAGTTTGGGTGAGGTTTTTTGGTTTTTGTGTGTTTGTTTGTTTGTTTTAATGTTTTCTGCAGCTCATCCAGATGCTTGTGTTTACTTAAGATAAGATAATTTAATGGGGTAAACATAAAATGAATGTATTCCTGAAATAAAACAGGAAGATAGGTTTATGATTGGCAGAAGAAGGATGAGACAGCAGAGGGAGAACAGCTGCTTTCTCTGCATATTTTTTCCTTTATCATGTCTGTTACCTTAGGATGTCACTTTCTATTTCATCGTTGGGTATGGGTTGTCACAAAAACTTTGTGTAACCCAAACTGCTCTGAAGCTGCACTGTATGAGTGCCCTCTCCTCATGCACACCCACGGCACTAAATGTGACACCTCACTGCTTCTTGGCTTTAATGAGAAACCTCTGTTTTCCAAAACTCTCTTGGACATCAGTGGGGTATACCCACATGCCTTCAATCTCTATTGGAAAAAAATTATTTTAGGAAGGGATAATTCATTCTTCTTCCTCATGACTGAGCAGAAAGGACACAGGATGCCCTTGTTTATGTTAAGAGTGTCAGTATAGAAAGAGGGATTTTTGCCATGCTTTTAAAAGAGAGATTGATTGCATTTTGCTAAGCAGATGGTCTCTTGGTATGGAATAAATACTGAACTGAATGCAGCTGAACACAGAACCAAGGGACTTAAATACTTTAACAATTTCAAGAACTAGGCTTAATGCCCTTTCTTTTTCTTTTTCTTTATCTTTTTCTTTTTCTTTTTCCTTTTCTTTTTCCTTTTTCTTTTTCTTTTTCTTTTTCTTTTTCTTTTTCTTTTTCTTTTTCTTTTTCTTTTTCTTTTTCTTTTTCTTTTTCTTTTTCTTTTTCTTTTTCTTTTTCTTTTTCTTTTTCTATTTCTTTTTCTTTTTCCTTTTCTTTTTCTTTTTCTTTTTCTTTTTCTTTTTCTTTTTCTTTTTCTTTTTCTTTTTCTTTTTCTTTTTCTTTTTCTTTTTCTTTTTCCTTTTCTTTTTCTTTTTCCTTTTCTTTTTCTTTTTCTTTTTCTTTTTCTTTTTCTTTTTCTTTTTCTTTTTCTTTTTCTTTTTCTTTTTCTTTTTCTTTTTCTTTTTCTTTTTCTTTTTCCTTTTCTTTTTCCTTTTTCTTTTTCTTTTTCTTTTTCTTTTTCTTTTTCTTTTTCTTTTTCTTTTTCTTTTTCTTTTTCTTTTTCTTTTTCTTTTTCTTTTTCTTTTTCTTTTTCTTTTTCTTTTTCCTTTTCTTTTTCTTTTTCCTTTTCTTTTTCTTTTTCCTTTTCTTTTTCTTTTTCTTTTTCTTTTTCTTTTTCTTTTTCTTTTTCTTTTTCTTTTTCTTTTTCTTTTTCTTTTTCTTTTTCTTTTTCTTTTTCTTTTTCTTTTTCTTTTTCTTTCCCTTTCCCTTTTTCTTTCCCTTTCCCTTTTTATGTATTTCTTCTTTTCTTTTTTCTTTTCCTTTTTCTTTCTTTTCCTTTCTTTTCCTTTTTATTTATTTATTATTTTTATTGTTCTTTTTAACTGTAATTTGTTTGTTTTAATCTTAGTGTCGTCTCACCTGATTATCACAGTGCAGGCATATATCTTCATGCATATAGCTATGTTGTTCAATAGCACACTAATAGCATTTGGAATATATTTTTCATTAAATATTTTCATATTAAAATAGGTATTTAAATACCAGCCAGAAGGTTTTAACTACTTCTCTCTACACTTCAAGGGGCAGCATTCCTAGCATGTTTTTTTTTTTACCCATCTTTGAGGGAAATTAGCATCAATAGTACACCCACCTTAAATAGTTGGATGGCCTCAGTAATTTTGCTTCAGTGACTAAGCAGAACACACTTGAATTAATCCGGTTAGATTTCTCACATACCTTCATCAAGAGTGAGAGAATCTTTCTGAGGCAATGCAGTTAAAAACACATGTCAATTGCAATTTACATTTCCAGATAACAACTTCGCCATGACAGATACCTATGAAAGTTGGATACACTTTGTTTTCCTTCCTTAAAATATAAAGAAAAGATGATATATTTACAAACAGGAAAAAAAAAAAAACAACAACAACAACAAAAAAAAAAACAAACAGAAAGGTGGCTGAGAGGACCTTGATTTTTTATTTGATCAGATTCAGATTGTCTTATTTGTCTGCCAATTGGTACAGGCCAATATGTTTTATCTTTGTTACAGAGTAGCAATAAGGAAGCAATTATATCTCCGAGTTGTACCTGAAGGCATGTGTCTGTCAGGATATACACTATTCCTTGTTTATGGCTTTGCTTACAAGACACTATTCAGCTTACAGTTGTCTACTGGGTTGTCTAGTCCTCTTCTATGCTAACAAAAGAGGGTTCCCTTTCATGCATTCTCAATTGCTTTGTCTCTGCTTTTTAACTTGACAGCATAAATTACTTTCTCAATTTTGCACAGAATTCTGGTCATAATAATGAACACTTCATTTTTCAGCCAGTCCTCATTTGAATGCAAACTTTGTACTCAAGATGTGCATGGCTGATCTTGATTAAGATATTCCTCTCTTTCTTACATACATAATCCTTTGAAGTTCCATGCATATGGAAAAAGAATAATATTGGAGTGGAGATCTGCCTTGCAAATCTCAGAAAAGTCCAACCCTTTGATTAGGGTCATTCTTCTTGAACATGACATAAGCACTTCAGTGGTGCACTTATTCTCATGGGATGGGTCAGATTCTGTCATGCCTAAAATAACCGAATCAGGCTTACTCAAATTAAACTATCTGTTTATAAATTAAATTATTTGACAAAAATAAAAACGACATGATCTGCCTCACTGAGCAAACAGGTTATTTGTATGCACAGAAATCAATCTGATATTTTAAAGAGTATTTTTAATAGTATTTCTCAGTATGTGTATGTGTGTGATAGAGGGAGAGGAAGAGAGGGAGCTACATTGAAGCTATAAAATATCTGGGACATATATTTAATCCACCAAGAGATTCTGAATTCTACTCAGGAAGTCTTTCAGTTTTACCTAGTAATTTCATGAACCCATTTAGCATAGATGGGTTGGGTGGAAAGGGGTAGTAAGAATGCCATATACAAATACCTCCCATACTAAGAGTAATCAAAGAAATAATCTCCACGTGCCCAACAGAAGGAGGATTTCAGCTTAGCTGTATTCAAGAACTCATGTTGTTTAAGTGCAAAAGAAAAAGAAGGGATAAGGGAATCATAGTATGCTTTCCAGACTATTTGCAAACAGGGATTAGCAGCTGTTAAGACTAACAGTGTTTAATATTCTATTTCTGGTTGTCTATATTAATACACCAAGGTAATATCCTGACTTAGTTATTCTAATACTTAAGCATTACAACTAAAACACTTTTTAAATGCATCCAATTAAACACTATAACCTTGAGGCAGTTTGCAATGTCATAACAGCAGTGTCACTGCTGTGGACTTAATGGCGGCATCCAAGAAATGTTGCAAATTGCTTTGCTTCCTTCAACAACATAAAAACTAGATTATCTCTTTAAAAAGGAAGATTTTAGAAATGCAAAGGCAATGTTAGTACATTGTTCTTCTCATAAGAGAAGAAATATAGGCTTCTTTCAGATATGAAAGGAATCCTAACACTGACCCAGGGATAGTTTGGGGAGCTGTAGAAGCTGTTATTTTTCTCCAGAAATTCAACACACAGCACTTTCACTTTGGTCTGAACAAGAAACTGACTGGTTACTTCTGGGCCTGTCAGTACATCAAGGGAGAGAAGATCTCCAGCAACTTCCACATTTCAAGTATGCATGTGTTTCTTTCTAGTTATTGCCTTTCTAGAGCAACGAAACAAAACAAAACAAAACAAAAAACAAAACAAAAAAAAAACAAAAACACAAAACAAAACAAAACAAAACAAAACAAAACAAAAACCTTTTTTCTGTGTTCTCAAACATAAATGATTTATCTGAAAAGTCAAACTCAAATTGAAGGGACCAGAGGCTTGTAGGGTATACTTTCTGCTCACAATCATGGCTGTAAATGTGAAATCACATTCTAAAAGATGTCAAGTAAACAGGAGTTCATCAATGAAACATTAGGTAATACGACCCAGACTAGAGACAGAAAAAGTACTAATACAAAAGAACTTAGATAATGCCAGAACATAAAAAGGACCATAAGGTACCACATGTGTTTTAGTCCTTTTGTATCGATAAAGAAAAAGGTCTTTCAATACTATGCTTTTAGTACTGACACCTAAATAGCATCTTAAAAAAGTTGCTGGGTTATCTGCTACTTGTTTAAAGAAAAATAATTGTCATGTATTACTTTTACCTCAGTTGTGAAAAAAATGCCTAAAATCTTAAAAGAAAATTATAAATATCATATTTTTAAATGAATGGTAACAGTGACACTTTTTATCTACTGTCTGAATTACTTTTCTCAACACTGTTCTACACCTGAAATTATGGGAATAATCTGGTTGTTTTCCATCTATTAGTAAAATCCAGCCAACCACTCCACTTTATACAAAGTTTGAATATAGCTTCTGTATATGTTCTGAGATACAAATCTATTGCTGTGTAAGGAAAGATGCTTAGGCCATTCCACAATCTTGAATGCTAATGATCACTTCAGTTAAAATGCTGCACACAAAACATTATGCAGAAGTCTCCTCCACAAAGACACATATTTGTGAATCACAGTCAATAGTCAACATGCAAATAAAGTAAATATGCATTATTTGTCTGGCATTTGCCAAACTAGGTAGGAAAATTTAATTTACAATATGAAATCCCAGATATGGGGGTTTTTAACTGTCATTCTAAATTAAATTATATCACTCCCCTCATTTAAGCAGCCAGGAATGTTTTGCTTTTCATATTTTAAAATGGCCAGAGAAAATTTATTCTTTCCCTCTGCATAACACTACAACAGTGCGATAAACTTTCTTAAGGATTTTCTTAAGGGTGATATTTTCATCAAATATATCTTTTGCATTAGTATATTAAAACATTCCTGTCATTGTTCTGCAACAAAAGCTTTCCTGCACTTGCTCTCAGAGGAAAAGAGGTTGAAGGCAGATGCCCAATTTCCTTATGATGTCCATTCAAATAGTGCACTAAATTCCATTCATATGAAAAAATATTAATACTTTATTTGCCCATTTTCAAATATATTAGATATGTTTTATGGACTGAAGTGTGATTCTTTTGGTGTTCTAGAGACAGTGGAGATACGAGCATCTTCTGATGTGATTACTTATTACTTTCATGTTTTGTTGCTTGTTTGTTTGTTGTTGTTGTTTTTTGGTTTTTTTGTGTTGTTTTTTGTTTTTTTTGTGTGTTTTTTTTGTTTGTTTGTTTGTTTTGTTTTGTTTTTTTCCTTTTCCCAGAAAAGTGACTGTGAAAACCATTTATGATCCCTATGTGTTTTTTTGATGTCTGCTACCATGGTGAACAAAAGCTTCTCTGAGGATCTACTTCTTAAAGCAGACTTTGCCAAGCAAAGTGAACCAAAAATCCTTCAATTTGGGCTTCACAGAAATGTGTGATTATTTTCAAGACTGTATTAATGTCATTTTCAAAGAGTGCAGAAAATTTCCTGGAAAAGATGATCAGAAAGAACATTTTTTTCAAGTTTCCAATTGTTGCTGTGTCTTATGCTACTGAGTTTTCCCTGTACAGCAGACTGCCCCACTTAGGTATCATAACAAGTTTGTCTTGTGTTGAAAAGCAACTCATCAATTTTGACATTTTGTCTTTATTTTTGATATGGATTTCAGTGGAAGTTAAGAAATTGAGACTTTTAGTCCCAGATCAGTAACTGGTCTTTAATTCCCATATCAGCCTCATAACAAGCAAACTGAAAGTACAAACAAATGCTCATTTCTTTTCAAAATGAATTATGCAAACCAGAACACAGGATCTCCATACAAAGACTGCATTACCCAGAATCACTTCATTTTCAAAAGTTTTCATTGTGTGCTGCAGCCAAAGTGGTCATTAGTAAAAGGACAGTTCTTACTAAAACCAATCTACTGATAAGTTTGTCTTTTATTGTCTGACCACTCCTTTACAGCCTTAACACAGACAAGCAGTTAAAGGCTTACAAGAAAAACATAAACAAATATTTATTTTCAGAATGGTAACCCACAAATACCCCATTCATATGGACTGCCTCTTGCTTTCTTTAAATACCTCAAGTACTTAAAATCAGAGAATGAGTAGGATGTGCTATATTAGCAAATAATGCTTTAGAAATTGATTATTTTTGTGCCTCTTATGCTTACTTTTAAATTTAACTTTGGTTTTATTTTCCTTTCATGCCCACTACTGCCTTTTAGCACTGGTCTTTTGAGTGGCTATGCTTTGTGACTTGGAGCACTGCTCATTAGAAGAGCAAGGAGGAGAGTGCAGAAAATGAAACTGTTTGACACAACAGAATGAATTACTTCAAGGTGAATTTAAGTGCTGATTTTTGGCTTGAACTCATTCAACAGCAATATGCATATTATAATTTCTCAGTAGAAGTGTCAGGAAGAGAAGAATGATGCAATCTATTGGAGTAAGAAATCACAATTTTATTCTCATCTCCCTTCTCAAAATGTCAAATGATTTTGGTTGTTCCTTTGGAGCTCTTAAAATGTTTTTGGACAGTTTAGGAACAATTTCTCTCATGCAGGAATTTAAATCAGACCTACCTAATTATTGCTTTTGAAAATATATATCATATTTTTTAACCTTATTTTCTGTATTATTATTTTTTGTAACAAAAAGCCACACAGATACACTGTATGCTTATAAAAGAAGAAGAAGAAGAAAAAAGTTGGGAATTCAGTTTATTTTTCTTAATTTGGGATTTTTTGAAAAGGACTGCCCCTAAGCAAGAAAAGAGGAAAGATTGACTTTTTTTTTTTTTTTTTTTTTTTTTTTTTTTTTTTTTTTTTTTTTTTGCAAGACTGTTCATTAAAACTTGCAAAAACACGACCTCTCTAAAATAGCTGTATAAGCTTAAGAACGGTTTGGAAGCCTTGTAATTGGAAATGTCTGTAGGTTTCAGAATCTGCTGCTCAGCTTTCAATGAAGTTTGCTGCTTTCATTGTACATTAGTCTGCCAGCTGTATCTGATCCAAAAGTACAGAAACAGACTTGTTTAAACTCAGCCATTGTGTAGTGTTTGTGATGTGTGCATAATGAATTCTGAATGCAAATATAGGCTGTAAAGTGAAATACTGAGAACCTGTATGACAAGCAGTAAAGCTGCACAACACAAAATGTGATTTTATATCATAAATATTCACTTCTGTCAAATATATAGCAGCTGCTCAAAACAGAGCACTCTAATTATGCGTGGTTTGTTACTCATTCAGTCTCAGCTATTTGAACTCTTTCTTTTGAAATTCTTGACCTTAGCAGAAAAAAGAAAGAACAGAAAGAATAAATACATAGGTTGCTTCAAAAGTAATGCCTCCTATTCACTTCTATGGAAACTACTATTGATACAAAAAGCACAATAACATGATTTGATAGAGAAAATTCTCAGCTACATAACACTGTTTTTCAGGATAGGCACTACCATTAGCTATGCCTTTTGGCTAGGAAGGAACAAAAGCCTGCATTCCATACTTGTAAAAATCTGCCCCATTGGAGGTGACCCACTGTCACTGTCACCAGTGCAGAAATGCACCACCCACCACCTCACTGTGCTCATATCCACTGTTTTGTCTCCACAAACGTCTAGCAACCATCAATGAACGTCAAAGGAGGAAATTTTTCTTTTCTCAAGGAAGAATTCAGTTCTGCACCTTTGCATCATATGCACTTGTTAGACTTTCTCTGTGCTGCCATCTAGCACACAGCAACAAAACACAGTGGAATACTGGTGGGAAGATTCAACTTCTACTGACAACACCTGATTCTGACATCATGTGCCAACATAATTTAAAAAAAAAAAAGGGGGGGGGCGGGAGAGGGGGGACTACTTTCGGAGCAGCTCCCATACCTGATTTCTAAGAGGTGAATGTTTACCCCCATCATCCACTACCAGCAGAGTATTTTTCCATTTAATTTTAATATATTCAGCCTCCTTAAATAGTTTGGAAACCATAGGTTTAGCACTAAGCTGTAGCTGTTACCATGTGTTTTGTTTTTCTTTTTTCATTTGTTTGTTCATTTGGAATTTTTATTTTTTATTTTTTAATTATTATTATTATTTTAATCTTAAAGAAGCAAAAATATTAATTGTTGGAACGGTAGAGGAGTTGTATAGCTGCAGGAACATGGACAGCATTTTGTCCGTATGATAGTGTAAGCTGATCAATAGTACAGTTAAACTCATAAGGCTATCCCTGGTACAAAACAATTCCAGAATTTAACATATGAGTGACCCCAAAAGTTTATAGAGCCACACACAACACTTTCTTCTGCCTTTAGCCAGTGGTCACAATGTAGGTATAACTGATGTATGAGGGCTGCTCTGAGAGTAATATCTCCTATTTTATTATGCTGGCCCACAAGTCTCTTCTTAAAGGGCCAAAAATGCAGAAAATGTTCAGGAATTGCTCATCCAGGATTTTGCTGAAAGTTAAATCTATTTATGGAAGATAAGAATAGAAAAAAAACAAGTGCAATGTGTAAGCAGGCAATTTTCCAATTCATACAGTGAATTTACACCATCAGATGCTTTGCTTTGAAAATATTCACTTTTCAAAGTATTTTTTACAGGCAGAGCTACTACCATTACATTAGAAGCCCGAATATCCATTGCCTTAACAATTGCTCTACAGATCTAATTTTACCCCTTTGCTTTCCAGGCAGCTACCTCCTGTGGCCTTGATTTGATGTAAGGAAACCTTTTGTTAGCACCAACAGGACATTAGTCAGAGACTACAAACTGAGATTATATTTAAGGTTCTTTCCCAGTAACATATTATCTCATTTTCTCTTACAATTTATTTTTGTGATCTTAAAATGTGCTCCTGTTCAGACAAAATATTGTTTGTGCCTTTTTTCACTACAACCTCCTAGAAGATCGTTTATTCTGGAATTTCTTGTTGTCTAGCTCTTCTCATTCTAAAATGTATTTCCTTGTTCTTATCTATGATATTTTGCATCCTCTTAGTTACAACTTTTTAAGAATTATTATTATTATTATTATCATTATTATTATTATTTTCACCAGCTTCAATTTTTTTATTTCTTCTTTTCTGTCATGGCTTTATGATATTTGGTTACTTGTATTCCACACCATAACTTGACATTTTGACAGCTGACATTATATTCTTATGGGCACGAGTCAATTGATCTAAAAGAACCATACCTGCTTTTCACTATTTTTCATCTAAGATTGATTTTAGAAAAAAAAATAAATCTATGTTATTATGTTCTTAAAATTTCTGCAGTTGAATTCACTCCTATATTTTTCAGGTAGTCTGAGATGTAATTTCTGTAAACACCAATACTTTCTCATGCTGTTTGAGCTATGATCCTGTATTTTGGTGAAGGATTTGTAGTTTCTCATTTGTTTCGCAAAGTTTACATAGAGCCATTTTGCAAATAGAAGCTGACTTTGCTAAGCATATTTCAGAAAATTTAAATAATAGAGACAGGTGCAAGAAGAAAGAACTCACAGAGACTCTTTTTGACTGTAAAAAATATGGATTGAAAACCAGTGCCTGGAGGTGTTCAGTTCAACCTTTCACAACAATCCTGTAAACACACTGGCAACAGTCTGACCTTCATATGCGTTCAAATATTCTTGCCAAGACATCTCCATCATAAGCTCTAAAGCTACATACCATTTTATGATACAAGTTATCTTAGAGGAGCCTCTTGGTTTGCTGAAATGTTTTTTCAACTCCTGTACCTTCCTGTCCACATGACAGTCCTTCTATGGTGGAGTGACAGAACTGGTAGACAAAGGGATGGTGAAAAATGTCATCTATCTGGACTTGAGGAAGGTCTTTGATATGGTCCCCTACCACATCCTTATTTCTAAATTGGAAGGATGTGAATTTGATGGGTGGACCACCTGATAGATAAGAAATTGAGTGAAGGGCTGCAGATAGATGTATGCATGTAGACAGGCTGAGGAAGCTGGGCTTGTTCAGCCTGGAGAAAAGAAGGCTGCAGAGTGACCTAATTGCAGCTTTTCAGTACCTAAAGGAATCCTATAAACAGGAGGGAAGTCAACTCTTTGAAAAGGTAGATAACAGCAAGACAAGGGGAAATAGTTTTAAGTTAAGGAGGGGAGATTTAGGCTGGATGTCAGGGGGTTCTTTACTATGAGTGTGGTAAGGTTCTGGAACAGACTGCCCAGAGGTGTTGTGGATGCCCCATCCCTGGAGGTGTTCAAGGCCAGGTTGGATGGGGCCCTGGGCAGCCTGGTCTACCATTAAATGTGAAAGTTGGTGTGACAAACAGCCCAGCCACACACCAATATGGTTAGATATAGATGAGTAACTTTATTGCCCGAAAAGCCGTACTTTTATAGCAGACAGATGAGGTCATTTGAAAATCATGCACACTAATTGGAGGAAAGCTACTGCAGTAACAACCCTAAAACCCCCCTTCAAAGCTGTGAGCCATTCATTCTTTTCCTAGAGGTGTCCTAGGTTCTCGTGCTGTTTATCCTGCTCTGCAGCGGCTGCTCTGTGAAGTCCTTATCTTGCTCTATAACTGCTGCTCTGTAAAATCCTTCTTGTATTCCCACAGCAGGGGGCTGGAAATTCATGTTCCTCGAGGTCACTTCAAACCAAGGCCATTCTGTGGCTCTATGACAGAAAGGTCGCATCATTCCCACATCTCATCCTGAGACTGCACAAAGATGTGACAGTGGGCAAGTGTTGAGTTCTAGGAGCCTGGCAACCTTCCTTTATCTCTCAGCATAGGCATAAACCCTTAATTCTAAGAGGAACAACTCTCTAGCATTGCAGTTAGACAAACAAAAGGTGTGATTCTTCCCTGAATTTATCTTTCATCCTATCAGTATGTACTGCATTTGGGATGTTGTCAACATCTTGCGTAGGGATTTGCTGAGTCAGAGTGAGAAAATGATTCTGATTAGGAAGTCATAGGATCTGCCTATGACAGAGTGAATCCAGAGGTACATTACAAGGCTAGTGATATCATAGGAAATAGTCACAAAACCCCATAAAATATTTGGAAAAAAAATACATCTTGCATTGCATGCAGGTTCTTCCCACTGCTGAGAGTTCTCTCTCTCTCTCTCTCTCTCTTTTTTTTTTTTTTTTTTTTTTTTTTCCCAAGCAAATTAAGCATGAAATAAATAGACTGATTCTTTCCTTCTTTCTCCTCTGCTTTTCAGTTCCATAGCTCAAACACAAAATCAGATATTTGTGGTGCTTAAGTCAAGAATCATTAACCAGTAACAAGGTACCTCAGATCTGACTGATTCTGCTGATGTAAACCTAGTCCATCCTCCTGGTCTTTGCATCACAGAGTAAATTCTCTTGTCCTAATTGCTTCATTTTCTCTTTCCTTCTGATCTTTTGTCCTTTCCCCTTGAGCTTATCTTGCTTTACTTCTCTTATTTTCTTATATACCCTACACAATCATTTCTGCAGCTTTTATATCACTGCTGTATCTCAGTATCTTCTCCCTTCCAGCTCCGTGCAATTGATTTTTTTCTTAATAATTTTTCTTTTTTCTCTTGCTCACTAAGGTTTCATTTTCCTTTCCTTCTGGTTCTTCCTCTTCTTTATCTCTTATTTATTTTTCCTCCCCTGCTGCTCTTCATCCTCTCTGATTGCCCACTTTCACTTTCTTATCACTGTTATCGTTCCACTGATTTCTACCTCATTCTCCATCTCAGTCCTTCTGTGCATTTTCTTTATATGTGTTTTTATTTATCTATTTCCAGTTGCTTTCTCTGATGCCTCCCAGTGTGCCCTGTAGTTCTTGTGCTTTACATTCTTCTCTTCTGTCTACTTTCCAAACTTTTAAAAAGTCCTCCTAAGACCCTGCAGCCTTTATAAAAAAGAGCATTTTTTTAACACACATTTTCTTTTGAATTCCCTATTATATTGACCTGTCCTCTTAAAATCTGTGCTTTGAGGGAGATGGAGCAGGAAAAATAGTTTCAGTGCAGCTACAGAATATAGAGCAAACTGGCACAGGCCACAAGAAACATCCCTTTATATATATTTAATAATAATAATAATAATAAACTTTTCACTTTTTGTATCTCAGAAAATAATTTCTCCATGGCCATTGAAAGAAAGGAAGGAAGGAAGGAAGGAAGGAAGGAAGGAAGGAAGGAAGGAAGGAAGGAAGGAAGGAAGGAAGGAAGGAAGGAAGGAAGGAAGGAAGGAAGGAAGGAAGGAAGGAAGGAAGGAAGGAAGGAAGGAAGGAAGGAAGGAAGGACACTTGTTATGACATTTTTCATTCCCAACTGAAATTTTGGTGCCACAGAGAATCAAACTTTTTGTAAACTGAGAATGTTATTCCTCTGATTAGCACAGTGAAAAAAGATTTAATTTCTTTTAACGGGTCTGTTGTGAACTGTTACACTCAGAGATTGATCTGTTCCCTCCAGGTCATTCAAATACAGACATTGATTATCCAAGTCATCACAATATAATGCTATTCATTACTATTCCACATCTTTGTCAGAACATGCATGATGATGGCTGAATGTAAATATACAGTACTACTAGTCTAAACAGAGTTTAAGTAATGTCAATATTGTCTTCAGGTACTGCTACACAACACTCCAGAGAGTCAGCAAAATACAAGCTGTACTTGTAAAACAAGTGAACAAGTAGAGTTGAGCTCTACCTGCTTCCTCTTTCCATCCTTTCTCTCCTTCCAGCATTTTCTTTCTTGAGATTTACGTACTGAACATTAAATTTTAGATTTAAAATTAAGCCTTCAATCTCTGGTGTCCCTTGTGTGATATTTCACTGCTTACAGAATATAAAGTGAATTTTTGGTCATAACAAATATTCTTGTCAAAATCTTGAGCTTGCATACTTCTGAGAGTGTAGTGTAAAAGTTACAGTGGATTGTCAAACACAATTTTAATGCAGCTTTCCTTGATGCCTAATAGGCAGACATCAGAACATTTTAAAACCTACAACAATGGTGAGGGAATAAAGGGAAATACTAACAATCTTCACAGCAAAGTAGCATTGCTATTGAGTAAAATTGTTTCATGCAGCCTTGGCTATCCGCATGACAACTTATGCCTCTTAAGGCAGCAGAATTCCAGTTATTCTTTTGTTGCCACTATGGGGCAACTGTTCTTCCTACAAGAATGCACCTGTATTAATACCACATGGCTTTCAAGCTCCTCATAGATTTTCTGATAATCTGAAAAAACATGTTAATTTTTTGTAGAAGCAGTTAAAAATAAATAAATAAATAAAATAACAGTGTTTCTGCACTACTTTTTGTCACTGAGCACTAAAGTTA
Organism: Excalfactoria chinensis; assembly: GCF_039878825.1. Classification (NCBI taxonomy): domain Eukaryota; kingdom Metazoa; phylum Chordata; class Aves; order Galliformes; family Phasianidae; genus Excalfactoria; species Excalfactoria chinensis. The sequence goes on from NC_092826.1 coordinate 41,890,900, forward strand.
TGGATTATTTTTGAAATAAAATATAACATTATTGGGATAAAAAAGCTATTAAGTATGAGAATAATTTCGATTTTCATTTTGTTCTTTCTTTTGTTCCCCCCTGAAGTGTTAAATCACATATGGTCATTAGTAAAATAAGTTTTCTCATATTATTTGCATATTACACCTAAAAGAAAGTGTTTTGTTTTGTTTTACACGTGGCTTTTATTTTTATGTACTTTTGTCACCATTTTTTAGTTTACAAATTAGATTATCTGAGATCCACTCAGACAAAAAGTTAACCTTGAGTTAAAGGTTCCATTCTTGACACCTCATACATATTCATATGACAAAGGCTTTTTAAAATGATGTCCTTGTGCATTAAGAATTTTTTTAAAGCCTTTTTGGGACTTTGCTTTACTCAATTTATCATGTTGCTCAATTTAATATGTTAATTTATTGTGTTGATTTTTTTTTTTTTTTTTAACTACTTATTTATAGATTTATTCTTATTGTCACTCTTAAAGAAACCTTCCCTAAAATCTCTCTATAAAGTTTTGGATCTTGCAATAGTTAAGAAAGAAATGTTTGATTTTCATTTGTTTGTTAAGTAAAAAGTGAATATATAAAATAAAGACTTTTAAAGGAATATTAATTTTATTCTTAGAAAAAATAAGTAGCAAAAAATGGGACTTTCAAAGATGTGAAGATGTTAAAAGAAATAAGTCACTGTCACTTAAGATTCTACATAGGGACCATGCCAAGGGACCATAGAAGAGAGAAAACCACATTCTGAATTTCACAAGAAAACTGGCAGGCTAAAGTAGCTAATAGTCTTACTCTGTCTTTGAGTAAGTATGAAATAAATCTGTAGCTGGCTAGGACGTGCATTGCCCAAGGGCATACATTAAGAATATTTTAAGGATCAATTTTCACTATCAATAAATCACTTTTTTTTTTTTTTTCCCCTCCCCCCACCAACTGGAGTACTAGTGTGCCCCTGGTGGTGCACAGTGTTAGAACCGCCGCTTGCAACACCAGAGGGCCCGGGTTCGAATCCCCCTGTGGCGCAAGTGGTAGAACTGCTGTTCTGCTACACTAGAGGGCTCGAATCCTGGGAGTTGGACTCGATGATCTCTAAGGTCCCTTCCAACTCGCACGATACTATGAATACTATGAATGAATACTTCAGAGAATTTGGCAACCTCTGTTGTACAATAAAAGTACTGCCACTTGCCCACCTGACAGATAATATTTTCTATAGTTATTTTTTGGCACATGCAGCAGTGTAACTATTTTTGTGCACAACGATTCAGAAGGTGAAATATCTTGAATAAGCAGACTTGAAACATCATAGACAGTAATAATATTTTCACTGTGTCCCGGGGAAAGAGGAGGAGGAGGTGGTAAAGAAAAAGAAGGGAAAGTGTAGTGGGAAAGGCCAAGGGGAGCACTACAATCGATTTACAAGAACTATGTTTAAATGTCTTCTTGTCTAAGAAGGATAATTATTTTTCTTAGTGAAAAAATAGTGAAAATAGACTTACTGCATCAAACTATATTTGTCATTGATTATTACTTTTTTTTTTTTTTTTTTTTTTTTTTCTCCATAATGTTGACTAAACTGTGGAAAGTGAACTTCTCTTGAAATCTGAAGTGGCACCCATGATTAAGAAGACCAATCACATGAAAATCACATGTTCCATATCTATATAATTAACTGTAAAGTGTATCTCAATACTTTGCATAAAAATACAGAGATTAATTTGATCCCAACAAAAGTAGGACAATACTAGGACAGAAATGAATATTCTTACTAACAGAAGCTAAGAATAATTTTGATAGCATTAGTAATTTATTTTTTGTTAAGTTTTACATGCATGTGGCATCACATGTTAAAATTTAAATTCAGATGGAAACGTCAGATGAACAGATAGAGAACAAGTGAAAAAGCAAAAGAATCATGAGGAACTTTGTTCAACAATTGGGCTATCCTTCAATATTTAATTTTAAGTTTCACCAAACGAATTAGTATTTGATGGGACATGACTGGGTATTCTTGACAATGCCTGAGATAGGATTTTCATTACACTAAGACAATACGTGAGCTTTATTGGGCTGAGAATGCAATCATACATTCAGAGATGAAAAAGATTTATTGCAGGAAAATTGCTGAGGCAATTGTGGAAGGGAAAATCTTGAGCAGGCTGAACGGTTTTGTACCTATGTTCAGATTTTGACCTACACAGAAGCAAATATTAGAAAGAGGTTAGACATGACAAGAATAGCTGTCACGTAGAAATAAAAAATTAGAAGTTATCTCAAAAACAAAAATTAGGCTTTTAAAGGCAGTAATTGAGGTACTAACTTGATGCATCTATGAAACTTCCAACCTGACAGAAGAAGGTTAAGAGGTCAGAAATAAATAAATAAATAAATAAATAAATAAATAAATAAAACATCCTTTTTGAAAGTAAATATACCAGAAAAATAAATTTCAAAAGATTGAATGACATTTAGAGAAAGTATCAATTCACAACTGCATGGAAGCTTTGTCGACAGTATTGAAAGCAGTTCTCTAGTACTGAAGCAAGCTCAAGAGACTGTGAAGGAAAAAAGGAGAAAGAAGAAAGGACTTATAACTGGTTGGTGATAAAAGATTTAGACAAATCAATATGTCTGAGTGTCAGGCAAACAAATATAGCAAGGAGCAGATAAATGTTATTTGTGCAATCAAATTGTTTGAGATACTGAGGGACAGCTGTTTAAGAATGAAAATAAAATAAAACATTCTTCATCAAAAGTAAATTGGCAAAAATGTGCCCAACGTCTCAGTAACAGGTTGTTTTTTGGTGTTTGTTTGTAGTAAAGTAATAAAGTAGTAGTGGTGTAGTTACTACCATACACTGGTAAATACAAAGCACCTTCTGCTTTCCTTCTGCACTGACCTTGATGTCTGCATGGCTATTTCACATTTTCGTAGTTCTCTAGTACAGATGCTGTTGCACTGCATTTTTTACCCTTTCTTAAATATGAACTCACAAAGGTGTAGGAAGCATCACTCACTGGCCTGGCTTTGGTTAACAACAGGTCCTTTTGGGAGATGAATTGTACAGGTTCCTATCTTTGAGTACAGAAGATAAAAAGCCCGTGGAAATAAAGAACAAGAAAGTGTCATAACTTTCTATGGCCTGATGACAAAGAAAACACAGATGGGAAAGGGCTCCCTTACCCTGGAGGTTCTGAGCTCTGAAATCATCTGTCAAACTTCTGTATGGATAGATTTTAGGTCACTTTAAACAAAGACAAGTTACTGGAAAGTGGAAGTGTAATTTGATACTAGTTTAAAGCAAAATCTCATAGAATTATACAACTCAGGCATAAAAATGAATGAGATGATTATGTAGAAGGTTCAATTGCTAGTTTAGAGGTTTTGGATTATCTTACTGAAAGTGGGTTCATTGCAAGCAGGATACTTCTAATCAAACATACACAAATGTCTTGTTCTGCCTCTTACACAGAAGAAATATAAAAAGTATGCTCTTGGCTATAAAATACTGAAAAGCAAATTGAAATTTTGCGCAGGGTATTAAACAGCCTTTCTCATTGGTAACTGCTGGGTATGAACAGTAGAGACAAATGACCAGCAAACTACATAATTTGTCTGATCTCAAACTGTCAAATTCACATGTACTATTGAAACAGAAAATCCTCCTGGGCAATCACAGCACAGATTCTGAAATTTAGAGTACTTGGCAGATGAACTGCCAAGGGTTTGTACAGTTTTTGGGATAAGTGAAAGAAATCTATAGGCTTTTTCATCCTCCTACCAATTGGCAGTAATTCCTAAAGGGAGACTGTCTCAATCTGGAATCACAGTAGCACCTCTCCAACACAAAAATTAACTCCTTCAGAAAATTCCCACCATGACTGTTCTTGCAGGATAAGGGAAGCAGCCAGGACCGTAGTGTTGGCCTTTGAGGGTTTCCTAGATTAACTAGCAGGAATCTAGTTCTACATTCAGGGAAGGAGATATAATGGATACAAGCATACAGCAAGAGCTGAGAGCTCAAGTCTGTTCTTTGCAATATAAACATCCAGTATGTAAATGTGTGTGAAAATTATAGTAATCACATAGTCCTTTTTTCACATACTGTGAATCGTCAAAATAAAAACGTTATTTTCAGAGCTTAAACTCAATAATGTTAGGTTTTTCATGATGAAGCGTTTTAAAAAGTGGAGTAATTCACAGACATCAGCCAGTCTTAACTTACAGTTGCCCAAAAGAAAAATGAGTGACTAGAAGTATAAACTGGATAGCAATTAGTGAAGACTAGCAGATGGCAACTGAGCACAGCACTGGCACTGGAAAACAGCAGAGCAGACAGCAGTGCTTACAGGGATGACAGATTGTGTAATTGGAAAAAAAAAAAAAAAAAAAAAAAAAGGCTTGAATATTCTTGTGCCATTTTCCCCAGTATTTTAGTGGCAGACAAAGAAGCTCTTCACCCATTAGACCTTTAGGAGTTGAACACAATGCTTACAGTATTTTTATGTAATTTTGTTTCTGTCATCAGCATGTAACCCTTTCCTTCTAATAACTATGATCAATAACAGAGTATTGTCACAGGAAGTGCGACCTCACTGTGAGAAATTCTAAAAATAAGAAACCAACTGAAATACATAATAATTCATAAACTAATCTTTTTCTAAGCTTCCTTCTTTCTATGAAATATTCCTATTCCCTAAACATAGAAATCACTGATAAATAGAAGCTATTATTATTTATTATTATTATTATTATTTTATTTTTTTCCAGCAGGCTTTGTTTGTCTGTCTGCTTATTTCATACATCCTTAAGGCAGATGTGGAATCTACCAAAGTTCCCCCAATTCCTTCATATAAAAGTCCTTCCTTAGTATTTTTATGCTGAATGAAGAGGCTCCAAGATCTCCATAGTCGGATCACCACTGTCAAGTACTTTGCAGTTTTTCTCACCTGAATAGGATGTTACTTATACTGTTAATGAGTCTTTAAGTTAAATTAGATTATACTGTCTTTAATATTATGCATTCCCATTTGATTAAAAAAACAAACAACAGCAACAACAAAAACCAAACAGAAATAAAAAATGATTTTCTGCTTCCAAAATGAAGTGAAAACAAGCAGTAGTTTAGACAGTTTGATCAGTTTTGAGCTAAGAAGTCCTCTCTTCTTCTCTGTAAGATAAAGTATGAAAACAGAAAAAAATGTGCTATTCCGAAGCAAAGAAATGATAAATTAAGTGGAGCATTAGATGTATTTCTAATGGTTTTATTTGAATAAGACTTATGTGTCATAAATCCACGCTAAAAAATGTAGGAAAAAAAAACAAAAAAACACACAAGGAAATTATTGTTGAAAAATGTCATAAACTTACTTACTTTTCTAGTATAATATATATTTTTGTAATATAATAAATTGATAAATAAATATTCTGAATTGTTTAAAAATGTATTTTTCTAGGGGAAAAAAAAAAAAAAAGAACCTTATTGATAAAAATACTTTTTACTAGCTTGAGACACGTGGATAGTCTCACTGATGTGAAAAATCACAGTTCTCTGATGTAAAAGTATGTACTCCTAATTAAGTTTGAACTTTTTCATGTATTATACTTGAATAGCATACAAGATAAGGAAGACACATTCCTGTCATTTTGGTATGCTTATGTTTAAACACATGCTAAGCCATTTTGTAAAGGCATAAAAATTGATATGCTCTATCTTTGTATTCAACAAACATCTCATTTTTCATGTGGATGTAGCCTTTCATCTTCATTATCTAACCACTGGCAAATTCAGCACTTTGAAGAAAAGCATTAAAACATTCAAAACAATTTATCATTTTGAAAGGAAAAGGTATGTTTAAGTGAATGGTAACTCCAAGTCGAATCTTTGACAATTATCATCCTTGAAAAATAAACAGTTAGGTAATAATTCTATTCAGAGTAACATGCAAAATGTTGTGCATAATGGCATCTCTTTATCTCCATTTTCCCTTGGATTTTCTCCCAGAAGAAAGGCATTATACACCTACACTAATCTCACAACCATACATCTTAAATGCTTTGCCTTAATTAGAAAAAAGAAAACTACAGGGAAATGAAACACAACTCTAATATCATTATACTGTAGCATTATAATATTACAATATACACACATATAATATTACCGATTTGGTCTCTGAATTTTGCTAAAATACTGATGATCATCTTTATAACAACCTAATATATGAATTAATTAAAAAGAAAATGGATGAGAAGGATTAGCTAAGATCAATTAGAAATAAGTAATAAATTACGATTACTAGAAACAGCTGTAGCATGAACCAGGTTAAGAGAGGAAGAAGCACCAAGTTTAACTTAAGGGTGATGAGTAGAGGGGCAACATGTACATCAAGAGCAGAAAGATGTTGCTGACATTTTGGCAAGAAAAGTATGCTCTTCTTCAGCTCAATTTTAGGTTGCTTTATTTTTCCTCTCCACACTAGATTTTGGAGCTTCAGAATAATACAAATTATAAATTAAGCCATTCAGAGCAACCTATGGTGAAATTTCATATCATAAATGTATGATACTGAGTCCTCATTTCTGTGAATGGGATAAAAATTACCACATTGCCCTTCTGGGTGAAAGATAGTTTTCCCTATCCATCATATTTGCTTTTTTTAATATTAGTTTCACTTTCACACTATTTCATATTATCTCTTAGGCAGATAAACTGCTAGCATTATTCTTAAATATTTTATTTTTACTGTTTAATCCCTGACTCGACAGTCATTTGGTATACAGGAAACAGAGACGCAGGAAATTCAGATTAACAGTAACACATGAACAATACATATTTAACAAATTACTAGAATGCACCAATATTGTGCTTTGATTGTGTGTGTCTTCACACTGCATGTTTTCTTTTTCTTTTTTTTCTATGTTACTGGCACACATCATTTCCCTTATACTTCTGGATTCGTTTCTAGTTCTTAAATTAGGGGTGCATCTGCAGGAGGACTGTAATCTGCAACAATCAGTTTGAAACCTAAGCAATTATCACCTATTTCTCTGTTCAGATCTGTGTGAAGGCACTGTAGCAACCAGTGGGTGTTACAAGACTACAAATCAGCGGAAGTTACAAAAATATGGGGTAATGTCACAAAAGTTTTGCCTTGAACTCTGCCTTAGCTTTCCATTTCTGGTCAGGAGCTGCTCAAGTTCATCTGACCCTCATAATGGTGTTTTTGGGTTTTGTCCAAGAGTTCATATTCTGCCCAAAAGAACAGCCCAGCAACACCCTATGTTTCCTTACTCTGGTTGGATAAATCTTACATTATCAGGATCTTTTTCATCTGAACAAATGTACAAATAGAAATTTAATGAAATTAAATTTTTGAAGTTTTGTAAATTTTCATTTTGGCATTAGTATGAATACTATAGCAGCTTTGCCCATTAAATGTTCTGTGATAAACAGAAGTAGAGAAAAGTTCACTATTTTTAAATATCAATTTCCAGCAAAATTTTGAAGCTGATGAAATGTGATATTCTTCTCAACAATTATTAGAAATTCTTAGTGTTGAGAGTTCCTTACAAAAAGGGTGTGCAGAAGCAATCTGCTGCCTTTTTCTTACCGAATTATCTCCCACAATCTGTTTTATGGCAGTGGACCCCAAATTTTCTCTCAGTCTACCACAGCTGTGAAGCAGAACACACAAAGCTTAAATTTCAAATATGTTTTGTTTTTAAATGTAACAGACCCAGCACAGAAACAGCAACTTCTGATTTATGAAGTCAGAATGAAAGAATGAAATTGTACAGATTACCCAAGAAACAAGTGAAGTCTATAGCTACTTAGAAAGTATAAAAAGAATAAATTATATATATACACCATTGATTTAGGGAGAAGCAGCAGCAGAATGGACAAAACTCAGAAAGAGAGAAAGAGTTATTAGGAGAAGATTACTTGCCTGAAGTTCTATTAGTTTCTGCAGTGGTGGTTGAAATCTTATTGTTTGAATCATTTTAAACTAGCTTGAAAAAGTCACCATAAAGTGGAACTATATACTGGCAGGAAGATGGACTGACCACACGTTAATATGCCTTTTCTATGTCTACATTTCTATGAATATCACAGTCAATTGGAATTGCACTGGGAAATCTAAGGCTGCTGATATGGAAAATATCAAACTGATGCCCTACACTCATTTTTTAAGGCATCAATCTGTACTACTATAACAACTAAATCGTTAGTATTTGTTATTTAGAATCCTTTAATCCATGAGAAACATATACTGAACTTTTATGAATTATGTATTTAAATAATAATAATAATTGAATTAATCATTCTGCAATTTCCACTGGAAATTTCCAAAATTCTCATATCATTGCCTGAGAAATTCAGTAATTCACTTAACTTTTAAATTAAAAATACATGTAAATATTGAAATAATACTAGGAAGGTGCACATAGGTTAAGTCTTCCAACCTTCTGTGTGCTTTTATCTGTTCTGGGAGAGTAGCATGGGCTCTTCTTTGAATTCAGTTATACATCTGCTTATCCCAGTCTCATTTATAGCACACTGGTGGCAACTCCTGTGCAGGACATGGACTTGGCTGCAGTTTGCATTTGCTGCCATGAAGAGACCATTCAGTGACAGAGAGAAGACCAGTTATACACTGGGAATGCTGTATCATGTACTATTCCCACTGAAATCACGAGGTTCTGAGAAGACAACTGAGGGAATGTACAGAAAAACACACCAGTACACATGAAGCAGTGCAAAAAATGACAGCAGTAACAAAATTAACACTCATTAAACCGTGAGAAACACACAGCAGCTTTTAAACTGCGACACAGATGTCACCAGTGGTATGTGAACAATGATAAAATTTAAAGGGTGAAGTAGGAAGCTGTAGGGATAAAAAAATAATAAAACTTTTACTCTGGGTGTTTGAAAGTTGTGATGCAATAGTTTTTAAAGAGGGAAGGCTATAGGAAAAGTGGATGTCTTGTGAAACATTTCTGGAGGCAGAGGATACATTCTCATCTTCTATGCACTGGCACTAGAGAAGCTCATCTTGGAAAAGGGATTTAGTAAAAATTTCATTTATCTTCACATTTCATAATTCTGTGCTAAGAGGTAAGAGTTAGCACTGTTATGATAAAGGCCTGCATGACTTTATCCTTAGGCTTAATGCAAAGACTTTGGACAGCACCTTTTATATTGAACATGACAACAAATATTGCTGTATTGCTTCCTTTGTGTTTTCTTGTCATCCTGTCTCGCTGCATATGTATTGTTAAACCTCACAATATATATATACAAAGTAGAAAAAGTAACATATTTTTGGCTACTTCTCATTAATATTTAATTTGCATCCCAAGTATGAACTTTGGTTTCAAAAATATTTTTTTTTTTGTTAATATAATTTATATTTGAATAAGTCAGTGTTTAAGGACTGCTAAGATCTGCTATGCTATTCCTTCTTCAGCATTTTTCTCTATAGAGGGAATGTTCTGACAATGGAACAATACAGAAAAAAAAAAATGCATACAAACTATGAGTAAGATCTGCCATCCTATACTAACATAAAAGAAGCACTTCCCAGAAGTGTGAAACCTAGAAAATGCATTAAGGTTTATCCTCCACATCAACTGGAAGTAAGTACATAAATATTTTGTGACTTACTGGAGTGAAAAGCAGACTGTGAGGTTTTAAATGAGTTTACTGTTGATCACACCTTGCTTCAACACTGTAACAGAAAGATCTGAACAACTCACAGATGGTCATTCCAACATTAACAGAGATCCAAATTGATTAATGTCTGTAAAATACACACTGAAATTACAGTCCTGAAAGATATTTACCAAAGCTTCCTAAATTTCACAGAATGGTCAGTTAAAACCTAGTGTAAATCTTTAACATGCTGCTGGGTTTTTGAATGTCATGTTCTGAACTGGAGAGAAATTGCTGCTGCATTTAAGGTAGATAGAACATACCTAGGTGTTCTTTTCCAGCACTGCTTTCTATGCTTTCCACTTTTCTATGCAGATGGAAAAATCATGCCTCATTTTTAATCCATGTTCTAAGGGCACTGAGGCACCAAATCATGGAATCACACTTGGAGGAGGAACTTGGTCAGTGAACAATGCTTTGTATTATATGAAGAAAGAAAGAAGAAGTTGAGTACTGACTGACTGGAACAGATGGCTTCACTTTGAAAATCATTGAACATTCCCCAGCTCTCAGGTTAAAACTTAATTCATTTTTTCAAAGTTATGCTTTTCTTGTTGTGAAGTTCTTTGGTCTATTTTACGAGTTTTATTATTTTTAAATGGTAGACTTTTTTTTTTTTTCTTTAAAGAAATCATGGATAATAACAGAGAAGATCACACTTTCAACTCAGAAGCATGGTGAATAGTTATGTGAATTCTGTATAATCTATTAAAGGCATCTAAAATTTACAAGAAAATTATACCTATTTGGCTCACTGAAGTAATATAGACGATATAAGGAGTTACCGCCTGTGAGAAGTTAAAAAGCATCTAAAAGTTGATGTGAAGTCCACTAAGATAAACAGGAAACTTTCCAGCTGCTTGCTATGCTGTGTACTGACAAAAGAAAAGAAAAGGTAAAACAAAAACAAAAACAAAACAAAACAAAAACGTTAAAAGATCCTGTATATGGATGGATGCATGCATTCAGAGTTGACAGAAATAAATGAAAATGATAGGTTGCTGTTATACTGTTATGCCTCTTTCTCTAAGTTCATGGTCCTATATAGGCAATAATATGAGAGGTGATCAGGCAATATCAGAGAGCAATGACCACACCATCTGGATGCAGCCAAACTCAATCAAAGTCCCTTGCAGATAAATAAACACTGTTTTGATAAGGCAAAAAGAAAGTGGTCACAATAATTAAGTGAACTGTGAGTTACTGCTTTGTCACTGCAAAGTCTCTGCTGATGGTTGTGTGCCTGTGGTGTGTCAGGCTGTTCCATACTGTGACCAAAGTATTTAAGTTAAATCATTGCTTACAAATTTTTGCGCTTATTAATCACTCACTACAGCTGGTAATTTCAGTGTGAATGTTATACTTTGTGAGTACTCCATAGAAAAAAATTCTTTTTTTTTCTGACATTGTATATTGCTCCCCTAATTATGAATTATTCATTGTTAATAATGAAACCTTGATTTGATAGAGCAACTGCAACTATAAACAGTATTGCTATTGCTAGTAATAAGGCTGTAAACTTTGTGCTGAATTTGCAAGGCCTCAAGACTAATCTTTGTCAGGTCTGCTTGATCTGAACTCCTCTGAGCTGCCTGCCACTTTGTTCTACTTGACTTATCTGAAAAAGCAGTGTACCTAATTGATCTATGTCTTTGTTTTCCTTTTGTTTACCCTTGTGTGATACAGGCGTGCTTGAGCTAGGTAAAAGTAAAAACAGTTATTCTATATAAATTGAGATAGGACTCCAGTATATGACACATCACAGAGAAATACAGGCTTGAAACTCAAGGAGATACAGGATACAGAATAGAGGAGTTCAGGCATGGGCTGGGGAACAAGCTTGACACTGGAGACCCCCACAGTTACAAACAAGTCAAATGGTCAGTTAAAGGCATCATATAAAGTGAATTCAGATGTAGTGTAGAGCTAAAGATCAATGAAGAATAAACAAAGGTCTAAGAGCATGTTAGCGGATGTCTAAATGTGACCCCACAAGGATCCTAGAGGAAGAAGACTTCAGCATGAAGAACAGGGTCCTCTCAGTGAAGGAATCAGGGCAGGAACTAAGCACATTTGTATCAGTTTTCCCTACATTACTCTTCTTTCTTTTTCTGTTACAATTAGGTATGTACTAACAATGACTACACTCTTCTGTTAAACTAACATAATATTTTTCATTTTATTTGTATATAAGGTATGCTTCTACTCTGTCCATAAACATTATTTTGAATACAATACTATATTACCTCAGGGTAATTCAGATGAGTCACCAATTACAGACCTTAATCATGTTCTACAAAAGTAAAGGATGCAGTCATTCCAAATTACTCTCTTGTATGCCTTCACAATCTGTTGTCTATTATGATCTAGTTTAGTTTTGGGAATCAGCTTGTCAGTGCAGATACTTTATCTCCCAGAGGATGAAAAAATACTCTGACAAGTTAGGAAGAGGAATGAGAGAAACACCAAGGGAGAGAAACAAGGAGGTTAGGCTATATTTTTCTCAGGATTTCTGGAGAATTACAATTTATGGAACAGGGAAAACAGATGTTGGGAGAATAGAAAGGGGTTTGGAAAATATACAGTTTCCTAACTGTAACGAAACAAAGCAAACAAACAAACAAACAAAAATGGGAAAATCAGTCAGCAAAAATCAATTAAAAAAAAAAAAAAATGTTCTATCATGAAGTAGAACAAACTAACCAGGGAACTTGTTGGAAGATAGGCAGTATATGGAATGTTAAATTCTCTGTCTAGGGTCTGCTGCTGTGGTGGTTCATACCTATTTAACTATTCACACATTCTTGCTAACACTTGAGCTTGGGCCAGTTAGCAGTCTCCCTGACAACAGGCAAAAACATTTCAGGGAACAGAAAGAAAAAACATTATTCTCAGGAGGTAACATGGATGAGGGTGGCCTGCTTGGTTTAGAATGGGGAGAAAAAAGTGAAGCTGAGGCATGGGAAAGCAGGCTCTGCTGTGTCATGTAGCTCCCTGGACAGAGAAGCAGCTTAGATATATTTTATGTACTAGCATACATACAGTCTCTCATGCCAATTGAGACTACTGAGAGGGAAAATAAAAATATTTTGTTTTGCATTACATTCCTTGTAAAGACTGATGCAATAATGGGATGCACAGTATAATGGCTATTTAAGAAAGAAACCTGGGAAGACCGGTATAGCACCATAGCTTACAGAATGTAAAATTTGACAGAGGTAAGCAGTAGTTAACACAGAAGTAGGAGCTGATACTGTTGGTTTCAATGATGCAAAATTTGTTTATATGCCCATAGCAAGTCAAAGTTATCACAAGTGGCCTTTTAAATGATGAGAGATGGTCATCATGTACAGCTGGATTGGTAGCCGTGTATATCGCAAGTATATGTACAAAAACCCTGATTTTTGTTCTTCCTGTGAGCAATTTGCACAGAGCATGATATTCATGTAGTTTGAAAACCACAGTATAGCTTCAAGAGAATCAGATTCCAGTTTAATATACTGTAACATGAACATTGTGAATATCTATCAGGCCTTTTATAATTTGAGCAATGACTTGCTATAGAAGCTGATGAAGTACAGAAAACTACTTTTAAAATCACTGCTTTTCTTTTCCAAAATGAGAACTTGAAAAAATAAAATAAAATGAAATGCTGAGCATCTAAATCAAGCTTAATGTTTTCTTTAACATTTATATTTCATTAGAATCAGTTTTGCAGAAGCAGTGATCATTTGATTTTGTTTAAAAGCCAACTCTAAACAATCCCAAATCTCTTAGGTTAAATTCTTGTTTCTAAAATGATTCTAACATATTACCTTTGGAGAAAACATACAAAATAAAAAATCCTTAAGGACAGCATTGCATTTCAGGTTACAAGTAGTAACGACTAATATCTCACTAGCATCATGAATTATGTCATGCTATTAACCTTATTCTAAGTGACCAAATAGAAGCTGCAGTCCCATACTGCAGTAGGTAAAGAGGTAGGGGATTTTGATTTTATGAAAAGCTACATATCTCAGTGTTACAGCTCAGGGGTAGTTCTATAACATTCCTTCTTCTGTTTTTGTCAATCAAGGCAAAAATTTCAGACTGAAAGACAACCTTAAAATCACTTTATTTGGGACAACTACTACTAATTGATTTAGAGTTTAAAATACCTCAAGTATTAAAACAAGAAACTGCAAAAAACATGGGATTTTTCATTTTATGTTCACAAATTGAGATACAATTCTAACTGTGCAAATAGATATCTGAAAATGTCATTTAAAGCTTACAGAGAATTTTTCATGCAACCAAAATAGAGCTCGAACATATATTAAAAATGCCTGATATCTTCTACTGTTGAGATTTAGTTTATGTCTAGATTAAAGAAAGAAAATTCCAAGCCCAAAATAAAAAGCACCTCTAGACTGTTCTGTCCTGACAACATCTACTTTAAGTTGCAAACTATAATACTATTTTTCATAATGAAAGGACAAACAAGATCTACTTCCAATATATGTACAGGAGATTGGCCTGTTAAATAGACCAGGATAGGGAATATAGTAGGCATACATAGAACTACATATTTTATTGCACAGATTTGAAACAAAAAGAAAGGAGTGAAACACTTCAACTGTATTTAAAACATGTCTGCAGATGGTCGTAGCTCTGTAAATATTTATCCTTTCATGGCCAATAGATGACAAAACTAATTTTATGCCATGTGTGCCAGCCTGGCATTGTAAACATGTTTCAAATTCAGCTTAATTAACAATCAAGCATCAGAAAAGGGCTTTCGTGCCTGGTTAATTTTCCTGCACAATCAAGACAGAGGTAAAATAAAAGATTCTGCATGAAAAGATCTTCACAAAACAAATCCTGTAAATGTTAAGCATAGCATGCATATGTGAGACCACTAAGAGTGATGGAAGACACTGACAGAAATGGACCTTCAGAGTAGACTGACATGAAAGTTGAAGTACTATCTATGAAATTACACAATGATGCAATGATGTATAAGGTTTAGCAGATTAGAGAGCTATCACACACTAATCTGAATGTTTTGTCTCTGGTTACAGATTTCCAGGTTGTTGGTGGTTCCATGGATTCCCATGGCAAGGAAGGATCTTGTAGTCTTCTGGAATTCATTTCCAGCTCGAGTACTTTAGAACAAATCCACTTTTCAAATCAGCAAATTACAAGTGGTATTTTTGTTTTCCTGTAATTGTAATCCCACAAGAATAAATACACTTACTGTTAATAAGTTTCTTACTGGGCTCCTGGTTTTTATTTATTCCTCATTATCAATGTCTCCTTCAGAAAATAATCTACATACAAGAACTTTCACCTGCAGACTTAGATTTTCAATTTGGTTCTGCTTGCCATTGCTTTATATAACACAGAGTAATATCCATTATTTTATCAGTGTTACAAAAACTGGTTACAAAAAAAAAAAAGTTTAAATGTTGGCATCTGAAACAAAATGTCATTTAATGCATAAAATTTTTCTTTTTTTAACTTAATTTCCTCCAGTTTAATGAAAAACATAATGTTTCTTAATTTTAAACCCAAGGTTTAATATCTATTTGTGAAAACAAAAATCAAAGTTAGAGAAGACATACTTCACAGAATTCATATGAGATTTCCAGAGACTAATATAAGCTTCTCCATTGTACTAGCAATTTAAATAGCTGCATTTATAATTGTATGTGTTTCATTGCCCCTAATGGCTACATTTTTTATTTCAAAAACTTTATTTTATGCAAATGTGGGTTAATTTCTATTATCATTATTTGAGAAAGCTGACAGTAGATCAACAACATAGGAATAAAAAAATAAAGTCAAAATTAAACATTAAAGTGAGCTTAAATATGCTGGCAGAATACTGATCCAAAAACACAACTAAGGAATATAAGTTCTCCTTGAAGATAACCTCAAGATTAATTTATTTTTTGTATTACAAATACCAACGATATCAACAATTTCTACCTCTCAGAAAGCTTTGTATGTAAAAAAAAAAGACAGCTTACAATAGATATTACTTCCAACTTGAGAATCCTAACATGATATTTAAGCTGCTGCATTTTTTAAACCTGTGTTTAAGGTACAGTATTCCTACAGATTGAAATGGATGCCAGACTTTGAAAGGCTGATTTTCCCTAAAAACACATGTATGTTCAAGGTTCAACCACAATGTAAAACTATGTCATGTTACTTTCTTTCCTGCTATGATATTTGTAATGTATTCATTACACAAAAAGATCACCGTAATATTTCACAGCATCACAGTATCACAGTATTGTACGAGTTGGAAGGGACCTTAGAGATCATCAAGTTCAACTCCCGGGATTCGAGCCTTCTGTGTAGCAGAGCGGCACTTCTACCACTTGTGCCACAGGGGAGATTCGAACCCGGGCCTCTGGTGTTGTAAGCGGTACTTCTACCACTGCGCCACCGGTGCACACTTATTTGATACGAATTAATACATAACATGACATTCCATAAACTGTCAATGATAATTTGACATTACTAAATGCCAATTATGTTGAAGTGTTGTCTCATGTACTATTTCAACATCACTGAATATGAAAGTGAAAAGGAGAAATGAAATTCAGGTAGAGTTCTTCATAATTAAGTGCTCTATTTTGCTAAACTGACCCAATGGGAATTAGTATATGCACAAAACATATGAAGAGCACAAGTCAAATAACTCATAACAGTGATGACCAGGAAAACAAAACAAGATGATCTATCTTTGCATTCAAATCCAATGACAGCCTAGAGAATAAATAATAGGAAATGCAATTGAAATAATAGGAACATCTCAAATGAAAAGTCAGACATTCCAAGCATCATTGTTGTTAATTATTCTTTTGTTCTTAAGAACAAAAGCATGCTGATTCCACATCTTTCAGTATTTACTTGATGCATCATATGGATGCTGGAAATATAGATTCTGACATTTGTAATAACGATCAACATAACAGAATAATAATGAAAAAAGAAACAAAACAAACAAACAAAAAAAAACACACACACACAAAACCCAAATACTGTTTTATTATGAATGATGCAGATATTTTTTGTTTCATTTGGACTACAATTTGTACAAACACACACTGATTTTTTTAAAAAAATATTTCATTAAAAACAATTTTCTATCTGTTATTTATTTTTTCAAAACTATCCTCAGACTATGTTATTCTCATTCCCATCTAAGGTTCTCAGCTGCTTATTTGTATGAAGTTGAATTTTATTCCAGACTTAAGCATATGTATTGCTAAGATTCAAAAACTTGGATTAATTTGTTTTTTTTGGAAACACATTCTAGTTTCTTTGTGAACCTTGACTTGTTCCACAAGTTGTCCAGTAAAATTTTCCTTTAGAACTAACAGAGAAACAGTTGGTCCTTAATGCTACTTGTTACAGAGTATTGTAATTATACATAAAATTTATACTGTCATTACATTTTAAAACCTTAGGACTCATGCTTTAATTCTCAAGCTATCTAAAAAGTGGTTAACATTAATGGCAGTTTTGCAGCTTAATCCCCTCATCAGCTTTAGACATCTAAATCCAAAGGTGACACTGACAAAATAAATTAAACAACAACATTTTCATTCCCTAAATCCCACAGAAAAGCTTAAGAAATGGAAAAATGGAAGTAAAGAGCACTCTCTTACCTGAAGCTTAGCAGAGCAGAGACCAGATAGAGCAGACCACCATGGTTTCTGTGGCACATCACTTCCCTGAAGTATCATGATGATGAGCTTTCTTGTCTAGCCCAAGTAGCAGAAAGTATCTGAAGCCTAGAAAGGTGCACTGCCCTTATTCCTATATGGGTTTATGCTGGAAATGGAAATCTGGCATATACAGTCTGTCATTAAAAATATTCTGCTGATAGGATGCTATTTCTTTTAAAAATAAACCTTCAAAGTCTGTCTGCCACACCTGATCTCAGGTACCACAATATTTTGTCCTTAGCTTTGTTAGACTGTAAGCTTTTAAAGCATTATAAACTTAAGGGGAATAGGAAGAAATGTCAGTGTGTCTTAATTATTCCATGCATCAAAGTTCCCAAAATGATACTGGTTGCTACCTGGAACAGTAAAATGCATTGCTTTAGTCTGGAATATTTAATGGGTTATTGCTGTCAATACTTATTATGCTTAACATTGAAGTTAGAACCACAGTTTGTTTTCAGTGTTACTGGCCATCAATATAGTATACTTTAGGCATGATAATTATCTATGATTAGTAATTTTGTCACTTACTTAGCACAATTGAGTAATCATCTGATGTTACTGCATCTGATAACAATAAAATAAAAACTGTAGACTACAAACGAACTGCTTAAAGCCATTTCTCTTTGTCAGTCTGGGAATCCTCATTATTGTATTTTAAATTTGGTGTTCCCATTCCATATAACCCTCAATATATAAATGTTGATTCTTTGAGGAGTTACTCTACCCTTCAGTCCCAATGGGTTATTTCATGCATCATCCCTAGGGCAATTTGCCTGCAGTTCTGAGATAGCAGCAAACCTTTACTGACAGAATCAAACAGGTTACTCATGGAACACCTCTCCTAGCCGTAAAGGAATATAAAGCAACTCATTTAGTGTTAGAAAAGTATTTGGAATAACAGTATGTAACAAGGTTATTTATGTGTTTCTATCCAAAGTACAGAATAATAAAAATATGATTTTGAGTGGCAGGCTTCACTTTTCAGTTGTGTGTAATGACACTATATGTGATAAATCTGTGAAAGTTCCTTCATTTGGTGGAATAATATGTATGGTCTCTACAACGTGAGCTTGTAAACATCATGCTAAGCTTTGAATATTTGTTTATTCATTCATTAATTTAATCATTAATTCAGTTCTGAATACTGAATTCTAAAGAAAAAAAATATTAACTATGCAGAAAATTGCACTTTTTTGATCCAAATCTACCTTATTTTTCTACTAGTCTGTAAAACAAGAATTAGATAATATGGGATATATATACATAAGAATAAGAAAGTGAAGATGAAATGTTCACAATACAGGAACAGGGTTTGCAAATAGCATTCTGCTAATGTGCATCCTCAGAATTAGTGATGAAGTGTAAATATGTGCTAAAGCCATATCTATTGAGCTTCATTAGACTGTTAAAATAGCACTGAGCCAGCTATGCATATACACATGTTACGGACAAATAAAACCTAGTGTGTAACAAAAGGATTTGTAATTTCAGTCAGCTGACCATATTGACGAAACACATGCAAGGACAATAATGGCTTTGTAATTTTATTAGTTTGTCCTGTTAGTAGAGAGAATAAGAAGAAAAAATATATCTGTGGGACACAGAAGAAATATTTCAACAGGATACAGATAAAAAATAGAGGTTGTGGTACTTTTTGCTGTGTGACCATTCTTTGTAATCAGCCTTTGGAGAGCAGATCTTTCTATTTCAGTCTCTACAAAATACTGCCATCAAAACCCACCAGTCACAGTGACTCTTCACCTCTTTCAATGAAAAATTCTAATTTATTGCCTTCACCTTTGAAAAACTCCATGGCTACCATCTTTCTCCTAATTAATTTTTGATTTACAAATTTACAATTTTGATTAACACCTTTTCCTACTTTTGTTAGGTATTCTCTTCCTCTTACTCATAACTATTTCTTAATAAGTCAGAAAATGTCTTACAGGCTTACCTCCTTCCTATATTACAGAAAATAATGAATCAAGCAGCTGCCTTAGTGTTATACCCAATCACTTATCCTTGTTACAACTGCTCTCCCTGCTTTCTTATTCAAAATCCTCCTCAACACCATCTCATAACACCATACAGTTAGTCCTCACTCCTACTCCAAGCATATTAGAACTGTGACTTGAACTATGTCAAGAAGAAATCAGGAAATAAAATAATAAACAATATGTTGTACTTTGTGTTAGTGAACAGAAATCATGAGATGATGAATTACTGAGCACCTTCACATCGTGTTATTAAATATGTTACAATATGACCAAAAAACATAGTTTTAGTATAGCAAATTCAAAACATAGAAATGAAAAAATATTAAATATTTCCAGAATGTATTAATTTTCTGAGTTCAGAATGGAAGCCCACATGTCACAAGACGAAAAAGTTGTATAGCATCATTTTCAAGTGATGCCTTAAAAGAAGTACTTAGAAAATGCAACCCCAACCTAAATCTAAAATGGGGATTTTTTTACTACATTGGCATTTATGAAAATACATTCTTGAGGTTAACTCAGATTTCAGAGTGTTTTATTGTCTTTTGTTGTTTTTGTTGTTCTGTGATTTTCCCTACTTTTTTTTTTTTTTTATTTTCAAAAAAAAGTTTTCTTGAAGAATTCAGTAGATTCAACAGCAAATCCAGTTACAGTCCAGCAACCTTAGACTCTAAACACAGCTGTAACAGTAACCTGATGAAGATAAATTACTACTTTTTCCTCAGCCTAAAGACAACATATTAAGTGTGCTTTAGGAAACACATTGGTTTACCTATTAACTCTCTAGTACCACAACCTCTAACACAGGCTCAGCGGAATTATACACAATGGGGTAACTCAGTTTAACCACATGAATTCTATTTCCTGAATGTAAAGTAGTTAGCACAGACTATTATCTCAACTGCTGAAAATAAAACGACACAATGTACTGGAGGGAAAGTGAGGTAAAATCATTTCATAATCTGGTAAAATACACCTACTTAGAAACACTGTATATGTCAATAGTTACCATCATTCAAAATAATTTATTTTCTTATCATAGGAGGAACAAAGAGATCTTCAAGTGAAAAATATCTGAGGAGGATTTTTTTATTTTATTTTATTTTTATTTATTTATTTTTTATTTATTTTCTGGGGAATCTGAGGGGTATTTGAGGGAAGTGAAAGATATCTGAAAGCAGGAATTATTTTTTTTTCTGGTCTCCTAATAACCCTAATGAATGGTTTATCAGTGTCATAATGTGAGAGAACAATCATGGAAGTCTAGAGATAATACTTCCTACAGTTTCCATAGCATCAATTATCCTGTGTACATTTATCATAACTGTTCAAATTTGTCAAGTATGCCTTCCTAATTCAATCCCTAAAGATGTTCTGCAGTTCTTTAACACTACTGTTCAAAATACCATAAATCTTATGGGGACATCCTTAGTCTCCTTAGTCTAGCTGGATACATCCAGATGAAAAAACTAACATTCTTTAACAGTCTCAAGACTGTAAGATAGCATTTTACAAATATATTAGTATAAAGCTGCTCACATCTGATCTTATTCATTCTTGCTGCTCTAGATGAAACTATCCTCCTTCTTTGCCAGGACTAATCAGAGATGAAGGGAAAGTATTCTGGCACTTTATAGGTTCCTAAGAGAACACAGGTAACCTACAAGCCTATGCCCAGATGGTGATACTTTACTACTGGCAACTAAACTCACAATTGAAAATTCTATTATTCACGGAGTATGCTCATGCTTTCTCAGCAAAAATGAAAAGGGAAACAGTTGCTAAATCGATGGTGGGACATTATAGATTAGTGACTTCTGAATAGAACTTAATTTTAAAGTGTTTCTCAAACCCTAGATATTACACATATTTGAAGGATAATGAGTTATTTGTTACAGAACGACAATGCAGAAAGTGATTCAGCCATTATGTATATGTTCAGCAATAGCTCAAAACCAATCTTGGTTTTATAGAGACAAGAGATGCTGCCCATGAGATTGCTATTATCCCCAACTCTTACCTGAAGATGCCTCTTATGAATTTTAGCATACATTTGGATAGCTGCCAGAGAGCTTATTATAAAATATCACCTAAAGTACAGATATCTCTTCTATCAGTAGAGCACTACAGACTGCCACTTTGAAAGGTGAGCCCATGACACTGTGTTGGAAACAGAAGTCATAACAACTGAACCAGAGAGGACTTGGCAGCATACTTCATGACATTCTTATCTTTACACAAATTGCTACGACAAAATATGTTCCTTCTTAAAGAAAAATGTTATTTCTAACCTGGAATTAAGACATTTGGTTTTTAGTCAGTTTAAATAGCCAAGGGTTAAGACTATGTCTTGTCTGATAAACATTTAACTTAATAGTAAAAAACAGTGAAGCATTCTATTAATGTTAAATACAAATCTGAAAAGTGGCCTTAACTTTTTACCTTCTCATCTAATTCTGATTTCTTCTATATATAGCTTTAGAACAGCAGTAATTTCCCTTTAAATAAGGAACTGCCAATGCAAGACAGACTTCTAAGAAATCAGAAAGAAAAAAAGGAAAAAAAAAATGGTTAATTTTTTACTCTATGTTAATTGAAGGTAAAACTCACTAATTCCAAGCCAGGAATTCACACGCGTTTTGTGCATAATAGAGATGACATTTTTTGCATTTCTTATTTCTAGTTTATTCTGAAGATCACTTTGTTTACTTTTTTTCTTTGTTCTGTAGACATAGATAAGAAAGTGATGAACCTAACACTCATCAACCATTATTTATTACCCTGTGTTATGCAGTAGAAGATCCAATAGCCAGTAAAAACTTCTATCAATAGGAATATGTTTTTTGCATGTGTTAGAAACTGAAACCTTGGTAAAAGCTGCATATGACTTGACTGACTAATATTTAAGCAGATCTTAATTCTTCCTTCATAACAATTAAAGAAGCTGAAACTGCAAAAGGCTAAATACACTTTTATATTTACTGAATGCATAATTATATTATACCCATAGTTATGTTTAGTCCATGTTTCTCAGTGAATGTTTATCCCGGATAACCATATCAGCTGTTCTGAAAAATTACACCTTGCAGTTGATATTCCTATTTTGCCACACCCTTGTGGGAATAAATATGACAGCAGAATTTGTTGTTGATAGTTCTGTTTGAGGGCTTATGTGAGAGTGTAATTCTGATTAATTTTGATGCTTTTGAACCTGAGATAGAAACTGCTACACAAGCCATTATTCTCTTCTTTTTCCCCCACACTTTGTCTGCTGTTTTTTCCCTGAAATACATCTTACACATTTATAATTATCTTTAATGATAAATATATAGCCATGTATTTAGGAACATATAGAAAGTTCTTTTACAGATATAAAGAGATTCATACAAATAGATAAATAAACTCGAGGATTAAATTTGTTTCATATAAAAGTCACTCTTTCAAGAATATAGTTTATTTAAATACAAAAAACAAATCTACAGGCTTACAAAGGGACTGAAATTTGTGGTACTTCAGTACTCAAAATATCACATTTATGTTCAACTAGCTACGCATCCAGGTACTTCATTGTGGTATTTACTGTAGGGTATGTTTGATACACTCATATACACATTCAGTAATAAAATCTCATTATCCAAATATTTTTTTCCAGTTCTAAAAAGTAACACTGCTGTTTGTAAAGAGACTTGACAGTGCTATCTACGTTCTGACACAAAAACAATAATTTACAATTCTTGTGATGTTCTCGACAGCTTCTTCCTTTTAAATAACAAAAAGTACATCAAGAAATTTTACATCAAAATGCTGAAACTCCTCTTTGGTAAAAAAATCTTTGAGTAAACAAATCATGTGCCAGAGTGAAATATATATATCACCATACATTTTGTGAGGCAGTAATCATAATCTTCATTATCTTTGCTCATACAGTGATTTGTTTATTCATTATAAATGTACAAATTTTGTTAAAACAAAAACAACAACAAAAAAACATTTTGCATAAAATCCTACTTTTAAATATTCCTACTTTTAAATGTGTACAACTTCAGAAACCAAAGCCCCCTCCAATTCTACATGTACAAACTACAGAAGAAAAGGACGGTTTCAACTTTTCTAGCATTCATATCTCTCATGGAATTCATTGTAGCCGTGACTTTCTTACACTACCATTTTGAGGAAATTCTTTACTTAGGCCTTTGCTAGACAAATATGAATGACTGAAGTTGGAGAATAATAATAATTAATTCAAGCCTAATTTATGAGAACATATTCTGAACTAATATTCATCCTATACAGGATGAAACTAAAATGGACTATTATCATCACTGCAAGCCTATTTCAGAAATTAACAGATTCTATCAGTGATTAATGGTCTGTATTTTTTTGTGTGTGTGAGACCTAATAATGGACAAAGATAAGTTTCATGTATTTGATTTCTTTCTGTTAAATTTCCCGTAACTCTAAGATTTATCTTCATTACTTTGTCAGAACCTCTGTTCTCTTTAAGTGTACAGCTCATACTCACAGATGTGTTCAATTGTGCTCTGTTTTTCATGTAAACTGATCACCTGAGCAACACAACTGAAAGCACATTGTAGTAATAACTGTTATGAAAAAGGATACCCTGTACAAGTGAATCCTTGCAGAACCAAAGGTTCATGCATTGTTTTGGAAGAATGTTCTTCATGAAGCTCTGTGACTCAAGTCACAGAGTGAATGTATAAAACGAATAAACAGAAATAAAACATCTAATGAAAATATTTTAGTCACACATGATCCCAGTGATCCCAGGTCCTTCTTGCAATTAAAAGTGGAAAAGAAAACAAATGCTTAAAATAGGTCTGCATTGCAGACCTGCTAATAATCAGCCAGAAAAAAGGATGCTTATCACTGATGTTAGTACATCTACTTCATTTTGAATAAAATGGAGAATATCCCCTGGGGTGTAAGAAGTGAATGTAGGAAAAGATATACTACAATATATATTATATATATATATATATATATATTATATATATAACTTTTTCATAAGTTTACAGTTTGTATTTATATAGTATGTAAGTCTATATATATATATATGTAATATATATATAAAACCACACTGACCGGTACAGAATTGTGAGAAGAATGTAACTCTGTATACAATTGTTGCTCTCCCAGTGAATTGTCTTAAGCCGACTAATTGTTTTTCAAAATTTTCAGTCAAATGGCTTTTAAAAATCATAACTCAAATTTAAGTTATGTATCCTTGAATGGAAAAGAAAAGAAAATGAAATACATTAAATGTGACTATAAGAGGGAAATTCTTTGATACTTCTTTACAGTCACTTTTTTATCTGTCAATATGTTTCAGTGTAACATGCAATCATATCTGGACTGTTATTTTAGACAGATGTGAGACATACTTCAGTTCACAAGATCATTCAGCAAAATTTGATCCTCAATCAATAACTGAAAATTTTCATCCACATCTGAAAAAAGAAAAAATAAATAAATAAATAAATAAATAAATAAATAGATCTGCATAATGGATTAAATTATCTTACATACACACATGGATATTAAAAAGTTAAGTTCACTTTCCTAGCAAAGAAATCCATTCAAAGTGCTTCTTGTATCACTCTAAATAGTCAAAAATTATTGAAATTACTAATGTAATCTTTACATGACTTTTGACAATTTCAAAATTTCATAAGATTGCTGGTGAGAACCTATATTGCACTTCTCAGTCACTTTGCACAGAATTCATACTTTAGAGAATCATAGAATCGTAGAATTACCCAGATTGGAAAAGACCTTGATGATTATCAAGTCCAACTGCAGCCTGACCATAGTACCCTAACTCTAACAACCCTCCGCTAAATCATATCCCTGAGCACCACATCCAAAAGGCTCTTAAATACATCCAGGGATGGCGATTCAACCACCTCCCTGGGGAGCCTATTCCAGTACTTAACTACCCTTTCTGTAAAGAAGTTCTTCCTAATATCCAAACTAAACTTGCCCTGGCGCAGCTTGAGGCCATTTCCCCTCATTCTGTCATTTGTCACTAGTGAGAAGAGACATGCCCCACTCTCACTGTAAGAACCTTTCAGGTACTGGAAGAGGGCGATAAGGTCTCCCCTCAGCATCCTTTTCCCCAGACTAAACAGCCCCAGCTTCCTTAGCCTCTCCTCGTAGGGCTGATTCTCCAAGCCATTCACGAGCCTCGTTGACCTTCCCTGGACCTGCTCCAGTACCTCCATGTCTTTCTTGTGCTGAGGTGCCCAAAACTGGACACAGTACTCGAGGTGTGACCTCACCAATGTCGAGTACAGGGGCAGGATGACTTCCTTAGTCCTGCTCACCACACCATTCTTGATACAAGCCAGGATGCCATTGGCCTTCTTGGCCGCCTGGGCACACTGCTGGCTCATATTCAGCTTGCTGTACATCAGCACACCAAGGTCCCTTTCTGTCAGGCAGCTTTCCAGCCACACCTCCCCAAGCCTGTAGGGTTGCCTGGGGTTGTTGTGACCAAAATGCAGGGCCCCAACACTTGGTCCCATTGAAACTCATGCTGTTAACCTTGGCCCATCGATCAAGTCTATCCAGGTCTCTCTGTAGTGCCCTTCTACCCTCAGGCAGATCAACACTCCCTCCCAACTTAGTGTCAGCTGCAAACTTCCTGAGGGTGCGCTCAATCCCCTCATCCAGATCATCAATGAAGATGTTAAACAGAAGTGGCCCAAGCACTGAGCCCTGGGGGATGCCGCTCATGACCAGCCACCAACTGGATTCCACTCAATTGACCACAACTCTCTGGGCCCAGCCATCCAGCCAGCTCTTCAGCCAGTGGAGTGTGTGCCCATCCAAACCACAGGCAGCCAGCTTCTCTACCAGAATGTTATAGGGGACAGTGTCAAAGGCCTTACTGAAATCCAGGTAGACCACATCGACAGCCTTACTTTCATCTACCAAGAAGGTCACCTTGTCACAGAATGAAATCAGGTTAGTCAGGCAGGATCTACCGTTCATAAACTCATGCTGATTTGCTCTTTCCTTGCTCCTTCCAAACAGTGACTTGGCATAATTCAGACAGTAGAGGGGACAGTTTTGCATTACTCAAACTAGTTTTGCACCTCCAGTAGGCGCTATGAAAACCTTTGCAGTTCTATATACTGTAGCTTTTGTTCCAAATTTGTCTTTCCCTGCATTTTGTGGTAATACCTCAGAAGATACTGTTCTCTGATTATTGTATCTTAAATGTTCTGCAGTGGGTATACTGTCTTGGTTAAATTGTCTTGCTTGATGAAAGAGCCTAAAATTCAGAAATTTGTCAGAGCTAGCTTTATGCTTTCTAAAAACAAGTTAGGGGCATGGAATCTGTTAACTTTCCCTCCATACCAGTAAAACAGCATTACACTCAATTTACGAATATATCAAATTTCTTGAAAGATGTCAAAAAAAAAAATTGTAAATGAACCTACAAACTTGCGTCACTGCCATTAGTTTAGGTGAGATAAACACGCATGTACTGGTGGGACAGTTTATGTTTCAGGTACGGGAAGGGTAAAATCTGCAACAAGGGTATGAAAAATATTTATGCTTGATGAGAAAAAAAAAAAAAAAAAATCAGGTATTAAATTTTGATATGCATTTATGCCCCAGCTTATCTGACATACTATATGTTGTTTTATGATGTTCTGTCTCTTTACAAATGCCAAGGTGAGGATCCCATATAATTTCCTGGATTATTTACTTGCTAATAGAGAGGAACAATTTTTAAGACACCTAAAGTGAGATATATCAAAGAACATGCTGATGAAGAAAACATCTTCTGTGTAGTCCTTTCTGTAAGAAAAATCATAGAATCACAGAATCATAGAATCACAAGGTTGGAAAGGACCTACAAGATCATCTAGTCCAACCGTCCTCCCTTTACCATACCTACAGAAAACCACTAAACCATATTTCCTAGCTCCCTAACCAGATGTCTCTTGAACACTGCCAGAGGTGGCAACTCCACCACCTCCCTGGGCAGGCCATTCCAGTGCCTGACCACTCTCTGAGAGAAAATAATTCCTTCTAAATAAATAAATAAATAAATGTGAGACACAATTCTGCTGTATTTCATATATTCATAATCATGGTGTGCCCCCAGTGGCACAGTGGTATAAGCTGCTGCTTGCAGCACTGGAGGGCCTGGGTTCGAATTCCCCCTGTGGCGCAGGGGTAGAAGTGCCACTTCGCTACACAGGGGGCTCAAAACCCGGGAGTTGGACTTGATGATCTCTAAGGTCCCTTCCAACTTGCACGATACTATGATACTATGATATATGTATTTTACTTAAATGTGCCTGTTTCTATTGACTAACTACACATTGTCAGAAAGTAAGCACACAGAATGTAGACATCAGTACTGCCTGATGAATCCAGCTCCACAGAAATTATCTGTAAATAACTGAAAGGCAATTACAGAAGAGACGATAATATTCTGATATCATTTGCTTTTTAAAGCTTAGGCTGTTTTTGTTTCATTCTGTGAGTTTTCCTGTCCTTGCCAGCAATCCATAAGTGACAAACAAGAAAATACTTAAGTTATACTTGTGAAAGATCTAATTCAAAGTATCACAAAGGTATAAGTATGCTATTGATTATCACACACCAGTATTTATATTTATATATTCATATATGAGGACATATATGTACATATATAAAGCCATGTTTTCAAATAAAGAGTAGAATTTAAATACAACAAAGTTTCAGAAATCTCAGCTTTTTTAAATTTGGAACATTAGAGGTTCACCGTGCAATTCTGTATTATAAGCTTCAAAAACAGAACAGAGTCCAGTGTAGGAGCCCTGGAGCTCAATGCCTTGATCTCTCATCTTCCCACTAACCTGTATCAAGTTTGATCCTTGCTCATGATCTGCCAAAGCAAGGCAAAATTCTTGTAGAAGAAAATAAAAACACTACAATTCCAAGGAGCTGAGTGTAGCTCAAATGTTAGTCAGCCATAAATAAATCAACACCTCTAATGTATGCCTGCAAATTCTATCAACATCTTGTTTTGTGTTTATTGGAGTTAACATTGCTAAATAGATATGGGCAGTGCTATTAACAGTAATAATGCTGATATCAGTAGTACAATTTTGTGCACGTGCCAATGACTTATGGAAGAAAAAAAATAAATAAAATTCCTTGCTGAAAAGACGTGCAGTCGAATTTGACAGCATAAACAAGGAGGAAAAAATGTTTAACAACTTAAGCCAGTAAAAAGTAAAGAAGAAAGATGTGCATAAATATCATTAGTTCCACAAACCTTTCACCGATGTCTCATATTTATTATTTATTCAGTATTTCAGAGCTTAGTCAGTCCTCCTATGAGGGTTTTTTGTTTGTTTGTTTGTTTGTTTGTTTTTTTTTTGTGATATGGAACAACTTTTGTAACATGGTTTCTATTTCCATGAATATACTGATTTAAATACTGTTATGAATAAATAAGTATGAGGTAGGCAAGAAATCCAATTTGTAACCAGCATGACTCCACATGTCATGACCTCTAGCATAGAACTGCTGGCTCAAGTCATGAATTCATAGAGCACCTCTAGGCACTCAAGAGAGATATGCATTAAAGATTTACTCTTCAAGCAGGTATGTTCAGAAAAACTTTGTCTCTAGCAACATGTTCATCTAATTCAAGAATTGTCTTTGTGCTCAGACGGAAAAGAGATCTATTTTTTCCACCAAATAAAATTCAATGCATAATCTCTTTGTAGAATGAGGGTCAATTTCCTACCAGTAATAAATTCAGCACCTATGTTTTTTGCAACAATCAGCCTCTTGATATCATAAACGTGAAAAGCTGAGAATTCCAGAAACTATTATTTTGTACACTTCATTCATTAACTGAATTTATCTGTTTTGACTTGCTCTTCTGAAGTGAAACAAATGCTGTACTATGCATATACTCCACTACATCACTGATAATTCGAATCAAGAATGCAACTACACTCTGTACTCAAAAAATCTCTATTTCAGTTAGTGAGCCAAGAGAAGGACAGCTTGTCTCTAAAAACATGGAGTAGAATTCAAATTTCTCCTCTGGAGAGGAGTCTGGAACAGAAGATACAAAAGATAAAACAGAGAAGTAAAAATAACCAGCTCTTGTTAATAACTTCTAAATTATTCTTAATGTAGATATAATAAAGAGGAGAGGTTTAAAGAAGTAAAAGCACTTAATTTCCTTCAGCAAGTACAGATACATTCCAATAAAAATCCATTGAACACAACTTGTGGTCTAAGAGTGGTCATTAGTTGCAGTAAACTATCAAATCTTTGGAGATTTGTGTGAATATATGAATACATAAATCCTTTTCGGTCATTCTAACCAAAGTCAAAACAATGGTCTTCAATCTTAATTTGAAATTTAGATTCCCTGAAAAGGCTTCAATATACCATATATCCATTTTAAACAATCAGAAATCGATCCACTCCACAAAGTGATTAGATCTACAGATATTACACACCAGTAATCCACGTCTTGGCTATGGATACAGAAGAACATGAAACTCTTTTTACCTCCTTCTTTGGAATAATCCCCTAATTTATAGAGTTTCTGTGCATGCAATTCCCGAAGCACAGTCTATAGAGATAGGCAGTTTTTAACGGGTATCAAGCCAAGCTAAGAGTAATTATAAAGGGATTTACTGCAAGTAAAAACAGAGAAGTCTTAGGGTGATAGGAAAGATTGTTTTAACAGAAAGATTAAGAAGGGAAGGAAGAGGTTGATGAGCACTGCCTATTAGACAGAAGCACTACATGAATCCTTTGTGCACTTTATGTGTCTTTACAGGGGTGGTCAAAGATAGATTCATGCAAACTGCCTGTTTTCTCCATCAGAAATTTTATTGACTTTAAAATATAAATTCAAAAATAAAAATAATAGAGTCTTCATGGACAAGCAGCAAAACATCTTTGTATAATATTGTTCTGAACTGCTTCTCCCCTACAAAGCCTCTCTGATGACCTGACATGCTTCTTTTTCATATACCTTGTTTTAATTGAGATGTAGAAAACATTTTTCTCATATCACATGCAATTCTTCAAGTTTTTCATTATTCTTGCTTATATAAAGCATTTCCTGTTACACAACTTTTCTGCTGTACTGAGGTGGATTTATTTCAACCATAGTAAAAAAAAAAAAAAAAAAAAAAATCTGTTTGCATAACAATGGGTAAATGCAATTCATTTTTAAAAATAATTTTCACTTCCAACTATTGAAGAGAAACCATATGTTCCTGACTTAAAGGGTAATTTATGAGCCTATACTAATTCTATTACATCAGGCAAGAAATATATAATGTTACAATTTTATCACATAAAATGTGTCAAAATCCACCCTTCCTCACACATACCTTTGGGGATACTTTTTTTCTATGCCATGTAGTAACAGCTGTGCAAAAACAATGATTCTTTAGGCAAAGTGACTCTGGTTTAATGGGAATGTACTGGCAAGAGAGATCAACATGAGGGAGGTGGAATATGTCAGCTGTCAACCACTTCTATAATTTTCAACTAGTGAAGCCAAAGCATGCCTTTTCATAACTTAAAGTTCTACTTGGTTTCCTGAATCAGCTAACCCAAAGGGACTAATCTGGCAGCCAGAACAAGAGCTCTCTGATAGTCAGGCACTGCAGAGCAGATGTGATGCAGAACAAGATTTGCCAGCTCTGTAACCTGAGGGAACCTGCATGTCAGGGGAATCAAAGCCTGGCTTTTCAAACCCTTTGAGTCTGTTTGTAGTTCCATTAACATGAAAGGAAAATATAAGGTTTTGGCCCAATATATAGCAGAAATTAACCTTATAGTTTTGATGCATTGACTTGTGATCCTTCTAGAGCTAAGGCTAAACTGCCTAGCAATATTTTTCAACTTTTAAATTAAACTTACATACACAAGAAAATTTACATTAGGAAGGAAAAATTTATAATTAAGGAAAAAAGTCACCAAAACCCAAGGCCAGATAGACATAAGTGAACAAAATAGCGAAATCAATTCTCATTTACATTTTTTACTACTGTTCTACAGGGAGGTTTGGAAATATGTATACAGGTAATTTATGCCTGTATGTGTGTAGAGGGTGATGAATGGACTGAGCACAGCCCTGCTGAAAAAGAGAGGTGAATGGGAAGCTGGATATAAGCCAGCAGTGTTTCCTCACAGACCAGAAAGCCAACCGTATCCTCAGCTGCATCAAAAGGAGTATGGCCAGCAGGGCGAGGGAGGTGATCCTGCCCCAGCCATAACTGAGACACTGCAATTCTGAGATTCAAAGCAGTCAATATTAGCTAAAAAACTCCAAGTGCACATGTATTTACTGCAATTATTAATATTGTTATTCATCATAGAATACCATGAGTTGAAAGGGACTCAACAGAATCATCAAATTCATCTCCATAAACAACCACCCAAACCTCGTATCATGTTTCTGTAAGCACTGTCCATATGTTTGGTGCCATGACAACTAAGAATTTCAATCAAACATCTAAAAGTCTGAAAATTGAGGAGATGCTGTCAGGTGAGAGCCAGGAACCCAGTCATGGAGGATTACACTCTAGAATTTGCAAATTGAAATGCATTCGTTATCTCAACATAGAGCAGAACTAGACTACTGCAGAATGGCCTTAAGCTTTCCAGCAGTAGGAAAAAAACAGTCGGAATGAAGTTTATGTAACCTGTGGATAGAAAGCTATTTGGTAAATATATTCAACAAATGTTTATAAAGAGCAAATACAAAAGCAAATGAGATTCAGAATAGCTAGCTAATCAAATGTGTGCCAGCTAAAATGAATGTTACTCATAATAAATGGTTAAACTAGTTCTTCAGAGGACATACTTAGTTTCAGGAGTTATTTCAGAAGGAACCATAATTAAAAAATAATAATAAAAACCAACAACAACAACAACAAAAAACCAACAGTGAGTAACAGTAAGAATTGACATCTTTCTCTTGAAGCACTGTATGTTTGTATATACTTGTGTTGCACAGTCATTCTTCTAAAGAAAAAGGATAATTCTTTTGATATCTCTTTTGGAGATGTTCCTTTTGAATTTATCCCTTATCCACCTTATCCACTTTTCTAAAAGAGCAAAACTGTTGATTTTTAAGGGTACTTCTAGTGTCAAAAATGTACTGCACGTAATGTAATATAGCTGGAGAATCAAAGCGTTCTTTTTATAAATGTAATTGTTCAGTAGACTACATGTTGAAATTGGGAGCACTGTTTAGAAAACCTTCACATCTAAGAGGCAAAGATTCACCATGTAATGATCAGTTCCTCAATAGTCATTCAAATTAAGGATCCTGCTGAAAAGCAGCCTTAGATATAGACTTCAGAGAATAAAGATAATCAGACAGAAAAACACATTGTAGATATGGCTACAGCACCAAAGAAATTACCCCTTTATTCTGAAAGCTAATTCCAGGCACAGATGGCTAATGAGCAATAGCCCTTGACATGCCTGAGACCAAAGTATTTCTTGTCTCGTCTTCACTATCTTAGACACAATGAAAATTCACAATGCTAAAAAAAGTTAATACTCAAACAATGCAGGTTTGAATTTAGAGTACATTCTCCCAGTCTGGCTAATGTGATAGATAAATTTAGATTTATGGTTTAAATTTCTATTATGTAAAGTCTTTAAATACATATGCAAGTTTCAGCATTACCCCTTGGCTCTGAGACATGGGAACATCCAGTACTGATTCTAAAACTACCTGTCATAATCAGGGTTGTGTATATGAAATACAACAAATTGCTTGTTGCAACATTTGATCTAGTATCCAATTTACTAGATAAAGCAAGAGACACTTCCTTCTGTTGGCTGCCATAAACACTGGCAGTTTATTAAAAAACGCCAAAGAACACTTTCTAGAAATGTATATCTCACTATCAAAAAAGCCAGTTTGGATATGCCTTCAGAAGTTCTAGACTCCTTTTAATATCATATGCTTAACAGCATTTAACCTGGGATGTAGCTCAGCATCACAAAAACATCCACACACTCACTCCCAGTGGGATGAAGAAAAAGGTGTAAGAACACAGAAGTTGTGTTCACAACAGATTAATAAAAACAACGAAGTAAAAAGAGATGCACAACTCAGTTAAGACCAGCTGACTGATGAACACCAAGCCCTGGAACAACAGCAGCCTCCTCAGCCATCTCCCCCAGTTATATTGTTTAGCATGACACTGCATGGAATCCCTTTGGCCCTTACCCAGTTTGGGCCAACTATTCTGACTGCATCCCTTTACAACTTCTCGTGCACCACCAGCTCCCTCACTGGCAAGGCAGCATAATAAGACAAAAGTCCTTGTAAGACATGCTTTGTCACAACTATAAGGGATGCTCTGAAATTTGCTGACAAAATTGCATACCTAATGGTGGTGATGACATTGAAAAGTAATGCTTTGTAGGTGAGAACTTGCTCTGTCAAACAATGTTACTTCATCTTGAAAGAGCGGCAAGTTGTAGTACTTTTAAGTCAACTTTGCATTTAATTGTAAGATGTAATTATTTTTACACTATATTCTTTCAAGGTACATCTTGATATTCATAAGACAAGCAGAGTTCTTTCAGGAATTTAATCTGTCTTTGTGATCTATACATTCCAGTCTGCTTCTGGGCTGCTAATGCAATTCTGATTTCTAGTCAGTGACTGGTAAATTCACAGGTACTACATAAATTGCAAGACAGAATCACACAATCACAGAACCAGAACAGAGCAGAAAAATTTACAGATAAAATTGCATATTTAAGGAATATGAAAGCAGATAATTTTTAGCTAATAAACTTGGCTTGCCAAAAGTAAGACAACAAAACATTTGCTAATAATCTTCATGAAACCTGAAGGAAACAGAACAACTCCTAAGCTTCATAAAGACTGTTTCTCAGACTGCAGAAGAGACCAAATTTCAGTAGTGCAATGGAACTACAAAATTTCCAAGAGATATTTTCATCTGAGCAACAACTAAGAACTACCCCTTGGATAGGCAAACTCACTCCATTTAAGTCTCCTAATGCACATCCAGTGGTTCATTTTCAAGCCCAGCACAAAACTCAAAGGTAATATTTAAAAATCTTAAAGGCAGATGGACATTTCTGCTTCACATAAATGAATTTAGAAGTAAATCCATAAAGAGTGAATTTTAATATATCTAGAGGTTCTACAACAAGTCATGTTAAGTCAGCAGGAGACTGAAAAGAAAGCGTTGGAAAAGAGTCTGTGAAGCAGCACATAATTGATTTTTGGAAGGGAAGACTGAAATGATACAAGAAAACACAGTCTAATACAAAAGACTGCATGTAAATATAGTCAAAGAGAAAATTAAATATATTTTGCAAAGGCTTCATAAAAATGGGACAAGCTATCTTAGTCATGTCAATCATCGCAGATGCTCAATAAACTCAAATATGTTTTTAACAAATTCAATATAGTTTTACATTTTCTTTCATAAAGATTCTTGAAAATTGGTGTACATAACATGTGGACTTCTGCTCACAGAACAATTGTACTTCATATAGTACAAGCAACATGCAGCTGTAAGCAGCATAACAGAACACCTGTATCTCTATCTATGATTCATCATTGCCACCTACTCTTAGCATGACAAGTCCAAAGTCATTACCTGCCTTCCATCAAGCCTTTATTTTTTTTCTGTTTCCCCTCTCCATTTCCTACATGGATTTTTGGTTGGTTAGTTTATTTTGGTGAGTTTTTGTGCATTTGTTTTATTATGTTTTGCTTTCACCTTCTGTCTCTATTGCCTTACAAAAACTAGAAAAAGACTAAGTCTCTCATAAGCATTTGAGTAGCTGACTTGATGATTTCCAATGGACAATGATATGATTTTTTTTATCATCATGATCATTTAGATTTTTTTTTAATGAATGTTACCTCGCAAGACAACAATTCAGACAAAATAGAAAGAAAACAAACACTTTACCATTTATAGACAAAGTCATAGATGTTGCTTTCAGAAAAAAAGTTTGAGGAGCAAAAGAGATTAGAAAGTTTGCTGAGATCAGTTCATTTGATTTTTGGAGAAGGATTTTTATATTTTTTAATTCACTTTTAAGCTTCATACTGAGGTTTGAGAAAAAGCACTGGATGTGCATGTCTCTGTAACACTCTGGAGATTCATACTCATATTATGTTAATGCTCTTTATTTTCCCTAGCCACTCACAAAGCTCTGTACCTGTAGTTCAGCAGTATTTTAAAGCATCATAAGATTATGCATTTTTAAAGCCTTCATACACTGTAGTAGGATTTAAGTTGAGAAGCAGCAAGTGCAGGCTGAGCCACAGTTTTCAGGGAGCTGGATCCTTGGGGTGGCAACACAAGCATTAGGGCAGTGCTCTCAAGCACATGGATGCTGTCCCCTGGTACCCCATTAAGAAGATCCAAGCTGTGCCATGCCAGCACTGGCCTCAGGCACATACATCCAGAACACCAGGTGGCAGAATCTGCATGAAGCAGGTGGTGACTTTTCACTAAAAGAATCCATGTTATGCAACATTTTATGGGCTCAAATGAATGATGAATGCAGGCACACCATTACCTCCCTTGCAAAGCCATTAAGCATTTAAAAATAACTTGCAAGATTGCTTGTGATAGATGTCAGCATTGCATGCTGAAACCTTGCAACAGCTTTCAGAGAACAACAAACATTTTCACACACACACACACACAAAAACAAAAACAAAAAAAATAAAAAACAAACATAAAAAAAACTGGAATGCCTTGCGGCTTTGTATGTACAACATAGATTAGTGAATGAAATGTGGCTGTTAGAATCTTCTTCGCTATTTTAGAGATAAGGTCATGCTAAGATCCTCACTTTAAAATATCACCAGTCTGACCGTTTCCCAATTTTGTTAATGTCTTTTTCTCTCAGTATGCTTTTCTTACCTCTTACCACCTGTGCTCAGCGTGACTTTGAAGTACCATGGGGCTGAATCTTTTTCAGTATGCTGTATCAGTCATGCTACACAAAAGCTAATATCTAAACTAAACCAGTCATCTCTAGATATCTAGAGCTTCATCTAGAATAAATGAGAGCAATAG